>NC_052150.1:14200652-14448001 GCF_902713615.1 Scyliorhinus canicula | reverse complement strand
CCCCCCCCCCCCCCCCCCCACCCCCTCCCCCCCCCCCCCCCCCCCCCCCCCCCCCCCCCCCCCCCCCCCCCCCCCCCCGGCTAGGACCCCTCCTAGCCGCGGTGTATCCACCATCGTACTCCCGAGACTCAGCTGGTTTTCGCTGACCCGGCTGCCCCTGCCACACTCCGACTCCTCCCGATGTGGGGGGGAGGGGCCTCCCCCCCCCCTTGCCATCCCTCTCTGACCCCGCTTCAGCGCGGGAAAAGCCGCCATTGCTGGCCACACCCCACTCTTCTCTCCTCCCCCTTCCTCCGTCCCGCGCGCGGGAAACAGGGGAAAGCCCGCGCTTTCGCCCGGCCACACCCTACCCCGCCATCTTCAATTCCACCCCCGTCCCCATCCAAGCCCATACCATAAAAAAGCCCCCTTAAAACGAGAGGAAGAAAAAAGAGAAAAAGAAAACACGCATAATCAACTTGCACCCCCCCCGTCCCGCCTCCCCAACTTAACAATATAACAATATAAATAACAAATCTCAAATAAATACATAAATACATAACTATGCCTGCATAACTAAATAACTACCCAATAATAACGTATTTAACCATCACCCTCCATCGAACAGAACAGTAACCATAACCCTTAAAGAACAGATCAAAAAACAGTAAAAAAGCCCCCCCTACAACAACAATAATTAAGGGAAGTTGGCAACGGGAAGAGACACACAAAAAGGAACAAAGAAACCCCCCATAACACAAGTTTCAAAGAAACCAAACGATCCATCAACTTTAACCAAGTTCCGACCTGGCCTAAGAAAGACATGGGCCACTTGATCAGTCAAGGGTACTCGGGCGGCCTCGACCGCCGGCGTTCCCAAGTTCTAGTTCAGGTCCAGCTTTTCCTCCCGAACAAAAGTCCATGCCTCCTCTGGGGTCTCAAAGTAATGGTGCTGGTCCTTGTAGGTGACCCACAAACGCGCTGGCTGCAGCATTCCGAACTTGATCCTCTTTGCGTGCAGCACCGCCTTCGTCCGGTTAAACCGGGCCCGCCGCTTTGCCACCTCCGCACTCCAGTCCTGATATATCCGCACCGTCGAATTCTCCCATTTGCTGCTTTTCTCCCTCTTGGCCCACCTCAGCACTTTCTCCCCGATCACAGAAACGCTGGAATCGCACCAGCACCGCCCTCGGGGGCTCGTTCGCCCTAGGCCGCCTAGCCATGACCCGATATGCTTCTTCCAGCTCCAGGGGCGATGGACCGGCCCCCTCTCCCATCAGGGAGCTCAGCATCTCCGCTACATATTTCGGGAGATCAGGCCCCTCCAGGCCTTCTGCTAGGCCCAGGATCCTCAAGTTCTTCCGCCTCATTCGAGTGTCCAGCTCCTCAAAGCGGCTCTGCCATTTCAGGTGGAGTGCCTCGTGCACCTCCACCTTTCCCACGAGGACCGTGGCCTCCTCCTCCCTTGCAGTCATCTCCTGCTGCAGCTCTCTTATCGACGCCTCTTGGGTCGCCTGGGCCCCCATCAGCCTTGTGGTCGTCGCGTTCATAGACTCTAAGAGTTCCACTTTCAGCTCCGTAAAACACCGGAGGAGAGCGGCCTGCTGCTCCTCCGCCCATTTTCTCCAATCTTCTAGTGCACCACCGGCCGCCATTTTGGTCCTCTTCCCCCGCTTTTTTCGGGGAGCTGCTGCCGCTTTTTTTGTCGCCCCACTCCGAGTACCGACCATAAAGTTGGTCTCACTCTCCTCAGGGAGCCTTCCCCCACCGGGATTCGTCTTTACAGTACCGTCGGGGCCCTCCAATCGGCCCTTAAACACCTTTGTCGCAGGAGCTGCCAAATGTGCGACTTAGCTGGTCATAGCCGCAACCGGAAGTCCCTCAGCTTTGAAACTTAACAGTTGATCTGGTATCAGTTGGTCGTTTGCCAAACAGAATTCCAAACGTCTCCTTGTGTGCAGTGTTTCCTCATTTCCTTCCTGAAAGATCTGGCTATGATTTGGCTACTCTGCCCCGGGCTCCGAGGGCGGGAATATCCGCGCAAGGTGGGAGGCGGCCTACCATTGGCCGGCGGTGGGATCTTCTGGTCATGCCGTTGTCAACGGAGTTTCCCGTTGAATGCACCCCGCGCCGCCGGGGAACCTGGAAGATCCCGCCAACACGCTCAGCCGGAAGGTCCTGGTCCTGAACTCGCTAATCAGCAGAAATAGTTTCTCTTTGTCCACCCTATCGGTTCCCCTGATTGTCCAGCACCACACCATTGCACACCCCCTGGCCAATGGGGAGCTGGCCCTATTTCTTAGTCTGATCCACGAGAGCCATCCTTTCTCGACCTTTTATCACACAGGGACCTTGAGGTGGAGTAGGCCATTCGGCCCCTCGAACCTGCCTAGCCATTCACTGAGATCATGGTGGATCTGACCTTGGCCTCGACTCCACTTTCCTGCCCATTCCGTCACCTCTCTTCACTTCCCTACCGTTCAGAAACCTGTCCGACTCGGCCTTGAATGACCCGGCCTCCACCACTCTCGGGGGAGGAGGGGGGGTGGAAGAGAATTCTGAAGATTCACAATCCTCTGAGGGAAGAAACCTTTCCTCAGCTCCGCCTTATGGGGCACGGTAGCACAGTGGTTAGCACTGTTGCGTCACAGCTGTAGGGTCCCAGGTTCGATTCCCGGCTTGGGTCACTGTCTGTGCGGAGGCTGCACGTTCTCCCCGTGTCTGTGTGGGTTTCCCTCCGGGTGCTCCGGTTTCCTCCCACAAGTCCCAAAAGACGTGCTTGTTAGGTGAATTGGACATTCTGAATTCGCCCTCTGTGAACCCGAACAGGCGCCGGAATGTGGTGACTCGGGGATTTTCACAGTAACTTCATTGCAGTGTTAATGAAAGCCTAGTTGTGACAGTAAAGATTATTATTATTATTATTATTATTATTAGATGGGAGACCCCTTATTCGGAAATTGTGCCTGCTGGTTCTCGATTCCCTCAAAGGGAGACACCCTCTCAGCATCAACCCTGTCAAAACCACTCCCACCTCCCCGGACTCTCTCATGTTTCAAGAAGATCACCTGATCCTCGTAAACCCCACTGAGCACAGGCCCGACCTGCTCAATCTTTCCTCACGGCGCAATCCATTCATTCCAGGGATCAGTGAATTCTTCCCAGATTCCCAGTATAAGGACCTCAACTCTCTCCTGCCTGCAGCAGCGCACCTTAGACTTTGAATGAAACCTGTGGAAGGTGAAGGTTGAGGACGATGGAGCATAGTTTTAAGGTCTTGGAGGATTTTCTGGTATGGAGGAAACTGGCATTAGCACAAACACAGTGAGATGGAAGCTTTGAGGCATGATTGGGTTGGAGAGCTGATATCCTGGGGCTACCCTGAGAAGGAGGGACCTACGCCAATATTTGTCCCATCTCACAGTAAGCTACACCGTGGCTGATAGCAGTGACCACAGCAATGTTTGCATTGTACTTGAGAATAACGTGGGTCATGACAGCTTCCTTCACCTTTGTTGATATCATGTTCTCCCTGGAATACATTATTGAACTCCTTTCCACGGTCCATTCTGTCGCTTTATCTCGGATCTTTAAGGAAGGATCGATTCTTGTTTTTAAAATGTGACAAACCCGGGTGCGGGATAGCAAGTTTGGAACTGGCCCAATGCTTGCTGACCCCTAACACTTGACCACAAAAGCTTTAGGATCCTGTCTTTTGCTGCATTGGATTCTCCATCTTTGGAGTCTCAGTATTTTAAGTTTTGCACAGCCAGTTGGTGACAGTGGGACCTGTTCTGATTGGGGTGACACTGATGCCTTGACGCTTGCTGGTGTCCAGACGAGGGAGCGAGTGCTGCTTTAAGTGGCCATTTCTCCCTGACCGAGGTTTCTCACCAGGCTGTTGGGAGGTCCAATGCATTATTGGGAAATTGCCTGTACATCTGAACATCGCAGAGTTACTGATTCCAGCAGCTTTTGGCAGTCATCTATATCAGTGGATTGATGTGGTTTTGCGAACCGCTGCAGTCCACGTGGTGTAGGTACACCTGCAGTGCTGTTAGGGGCAAGAGTTCCTGGATTGTGACCCTGCGACAGTGAAGGAACGCCGATACATTTCCAAGTCAAACTGGTGTAGGGCTTTGGAGGGGAACATGCAGGCGGCGGTGTTCCCATGTGTCTGCTGTCCTTGTCCTTCTAGGTGGTAGAGGTCGTGGGTTTGGAGGGTGCTATCAAAGGATCTTTGGGGAGTTGTGCAGTGCATCTTGCAGACGGTACACACGGCTGCCACTGTGCGTCAGTGGTGGAGGGGGTGTTAATCAAATGGGCTGCTTTGTCCTGGATGATGTCGAGCTTCTTGAGTGTTGTTGGAGCTGCACTCATCCAGGCAAGCGGAGAGTATTCCATCACATTCCTGACTTGTGCCTTCCAGATGCCGGACAGGTTTTAGGAAGTCAGGAGGAGAATTACTTGCTGCAGAATTCCCAGCCTCTGACCTGCTCTTGTAGCCACAGTATTTAAAAAAAATTTAGAGTACCCAATTCATTTTTTCCAATTAAGGGGCAATTTAGCGTGGCCAATCCACCTAACCAGCACATTTTTGGGTTGTGGGGGCGAAACCCACGCCAACACGGGGAGAATGTGCAAACTCCACACGAACAGTGACCCAGAGCCGGGATCGAACCTGGGACCTCAGCGCCGTGAGGCTGCAATGCTAACCGCTGTGCCACTGTGCTTGCCACGGTATTAATATGGCTAGTCCAGTTCAATTTCTGGTGAATGGTAACCCCCAGGATGTTAACAGTGGAGGATTCAGCGATGGTAATGCCATTGAATGTCATGGGGCGGTGGTTAGATTCTCTCTTGTTGGAGATGGCCATTGCCTGGCACGTGTGTGAGGTGAATGTTGCTCCATAGAATCATAGAATAGTTGCAGAACGGGAGATCATTTAGCCCATCAAACCTGTCCTGTCTCTCTGCAGGAGGAACTTAGTAAGTCACACACCCCTGCCTGAAGCCTTACACATTTGTTGGATCCCAGAAAATGTTCTGATTTGCATGCATTTCAACAGAATGTATATAGATCAGTAATGTGTATGTATGGAGACTGCGATGAGACAAAGGCCCTTTGTTTGCCTGTACAGACTGGATTTTAACGCCATCAGCAGTCAAAACTGGCTTGCGGTTTCCTTTGTGCGTTGTGAGTTTTGACATAAATGTTCAGTGAGTTCTGAGGTGAATGTAGCCAGGGGCTTGGAGGAGGGAGGCTGACAGAATACGGTAAATAGCTCTCATGGTGTTGCCCCAGCATTCTGATTGAGCGGTGAGCGAGTCCAAGGTGCTGGGAGTATCCCGGCGCTGTGTACCGACTGGTACACTGCACATTTCTAACACTGACACTTTGTGCAATGAGTTTTGGATCTCAGCTGTAGCAAATGTGGAGGAGTGGGACTGTATCCCAGAGCCAGTGGGAGGTAGGGGATGAGAAGGCAGGTGACTAGCGGCCTCTTCCGCACTCCTCCTAGTGGCCACTTTGTATTGTGTTTGAAAGTAGAAGTGACAAGAAGCTCCGGCTCAGTCCCAGTTAAAACAGACCCAAGAGCACCAGCCAGTTGTGTGCGTCTGTCTTTGTGTGTGTCCTACTGTGTATGTATATCTGTGTCTCTGTGTGTCTATGTGTGCATGTGTGTGTGTGTCTGACTGTATGTGTGTGTGTATCTGTGTCTATGTATGTGTGTGTGTGTCTGTCTATGTATGTGTGTGTAGCGTGTCTGTGTGTGCGTGTCTGTCTGTGTGTGTCTATGTGTGTATCTCTGTGTGTGTCTGTCTGTGAGTCTGTATCTATGTGTGTGTGTCTGTCTGTGTGTGTGTCTATGAGTGTATCTCTGTGAGTGTGTGTATCTGAGTGTGTCTGTCTATGTATGCATGTATGTGCCTGTGTGTTTGTGAGTGTGTGTGTGTGTTTGTGAGAGTGTGTCTATGTGTGTGTGTCTGTCTGTGTGTGTGTGTGTATCTGTGTCTATGTATGTGTGCCTTTGTATATGTGTGTGTCTGTGTGTGTCTATGTATGTGCGTGTGTCTGTGTCTATGTATGTGTGTGTGCCTGTCTATGTATGTGAGTGTGTCTGTGTCTATGTACATGCATGTGTCTGTCTATGTATCTGTGTGTGTGTCTATGTATCTGTGTGTGTGTCTATGTATCTGTGTGCCTTTGTATATGTGTGTGTGTGTCTGCGTCTATGTGTATGTGTCTGTCTATGTATGTGTGTATGTGTCTGTGTGCGTGTGTGTGTCTATGTATGTGTATGTGTGCCTGTGCCTGTCTATGTGTGTGTGTGTGGTGGGCAAGGCAGGATGAAGGTCAGGGTGCTGTGCGGAAAAATAAATGTTCCAACAAAATGAGAGCTGAATTTTCATTTGGCAGAGGAAGCAGCAATTTTACATTCCTGAGTGGCGCGCTGGCTGGCTTTCCAACACGGTTCCAGCTCCCAGCGATTTCGGAACAGTCGGAGGAGGAGGATCCTGTGTGCCACTCGTCCAGGCATGATGGGCAACCAAATTTAAGATCCTCCGGGGGCAGCACGGTGGTGCAGTGGTTAGCATTGCTGCCTCACGGCACCGAGGTCCCAGGTTTGATCCCGGCTCTGGGTCACTGTCCGTGTGGAGTTTGCACATTCTCCCCGTGCCTGCGTGGGTTTCACCCCCACAACCCAAAGATGTGCAGGATAGGTAGATTGGCCACGCTAAATTGCCCTTTAATTGAAAAAAATTAATTGGGTACTCTAAAATTTATTTTTTTAAAAAGATCCTCCGGGACGCGATTCAGGGCCCTATTCCATCGCTGGCCAAATTTAAAAAAAAAAAAATTTAGAGTACCCAATTAATTTTTAAGGGGCAATTTAGCGTGTTCAATCCACCTACCTTGCATATCTTTGGGTTGTGGGGCGAAACCCACGCAGACATGGGGAGAACGTGCAAACTCCACACGGACAGTGACCCAGAGCCGGGATCGAACCTGGGACCTCGGAGCCGTGAGACTGCAGTGCTAACCCACTGCGCCATTATGCTGCCCTATCGCTGGCCAAATTGACGATCTGGTGAGCGATGTGTCCATGGTCAGCGGGTTGTCTGTGACGGCGATTGACCAGCCTCCCATTGGTGGGACAGGTAGACATGGGAGTCGATTTGGGTGGCAACGATCTGAAACCACGGCAACACCTGTCACTGTGCGGGGCTGTCTCCTTTGACCCTCACAGCTCCCGTGGTTCATTCTTTGGTGGGATGTGGGGGTCGCTGCTCATCCCTAATTACCCTTGAACTGGGTGGCTTGCTCGGCCATTTCAGTGGGCAGCTGAGAGTCAACTGCATTGCCGTGGGGTCTGTAGGCCAGACCAGGCAAGGACGACAATGTTTTTCCAATTGAGGGGCAATTTAGCGTGGCCAATCCGCCTACCCTGCACATCTTTGGGTTGAGGGGGTGAAACCCACGCAGACATGAGGCGAATGTGCAAATTCCACATGCACAGTGACCCGGGACCGGGATCGAAAACCCGGGCTCTCAGTGCCGCATCCCAGTGCTAACCACTGCACCGCGTGCCCCCCCCCCCCCCCTTGCGGGGAACCTGTTGCAGAGACCAAGCCAGGTGGTCAAAAAAAAGGCGGCCATTTTGTGGGCATGTCCATTCCCAGGACGTTACGATGCATTTCCTATTCCGAATCGTCCGATTGGACTGTGTGTTAAACACAGCAGTGATGCCACCGCAATACCTGCTCTGCCGGCCACACGCGTCTTGGCAAAAAAAAACGAACACCAGTCAAGTGAACCGCGCGTCGTGCGCTAAATTCTGGAACCTGTTGAACTGCTCAGTCTGAAAGCGGAGCGGGGTGTGTGGGGGAAGAGAGGCTTTAAGTGAGATGATGAGTTAGTGAGACACCGGCACCAGTAGTCAAGCCGAAGACCCAGTGAGTGCCGTGTTCAAACCTGCAGCAACTGGACGAGATTATTGCAGCTGTTTTGATTGCTGCTCTCGTGATGTGGCGCTGGGAAATGGGGGTGGAGTCCACGCAGGAAAAATGTAGGAGTGGGTGGAGCAGCGTTGGAGAGAATTGGAAAGTGGCTGTTTGCACTCTGTGCTGACAGAGGAGTTAGAGCTACCTTGACAGATCTCTGCGTCTCTGGTCTGTGCTAAATCAGTCTGACAGGGGATGAGCTGGCAATGGCTCCATTTGAAAATTCTTGTCCTTTTCAAATCCTTCCATGGCCCTCACCCCCGCTATCTCTGTAATCTCCTTCCATCCCTCAGAGAGATATCAGCTCCTCCAATTTTGACATCTTGCGCATCCTCTATTTTAACCGTCCTACCATCAGGGCCCTAGCTTCAGCTGTCTCGGGCTCAAAGTCTCTCCCTCTCTATCTCTCTTTCTTCTTTAAAACCTACCGCTTGGGCCAGGCTTTTGGCTTCCTGCCCGAATAGCCCCTAGCCCGGCCAGATCACAGAATCATGGAACCCCCTACAGTGCAGAAGGAGGTCATTTGGTTAATCGAGTTTGCACCGACCCTCTGAAAGTGCACCCACCCTTTCCCCCACCCACCCCCCACCCTATCCCCGTAACCCCATCTAATCTGTACAACTTTGGACACCTAAGGGGCAATTTAGCACGGCCAGTCCACCTAACCACCTAACCTGCTCATCTTTGGACTGTGGGAGGAAACCGGAGCACCCGGAGGAAACCCACGCAGACACGGGAGCAACGTGCAGACTCCGCACAGTCACCCAAGGTCGGAATCGAACCCGGGTCCCTAGCACTGTGAGGCAGCGACACTAATCACCTTGCCGCCCGTAATCTCAAACTGTGTTTGATAATTGGGGCGTTTTGTTACATGAAAGGTGGGGGTTGGGGGTGGGGTGGTGGAAGCTGAAGATCATTGAATGAGACTTGAGGCACAGGTCACGGCATCTCCTGACGAGCCGGCATTTCAGTCGTCTGACGTAATTTGCTGGTTTGAAGAAAGCGGCTCAGCTTGGAGATTGTCGCTTGCTTTTAAACTGGTGTGATGACGTGAAAAAAAGCACAAGGTGTTGAAAAGGGACCGGGGTGGATGTGGCCGACTCTGGTGCGGAGAGACTCCCCTCTGTCACCTATTTCCCCAGCAGCACAATCATTGTCCTTGAGCTCGGTTTTGCACGTTCAGCCTCAGCTTTTTGGGAATGGCTTGTGAGGTTAGTACCTGGAACTGACACAAGCCCTGTGTCCTTCTGTTGGGTATTTTGACGATGGTTTAATCTCATTTGGCTGCGAGTGCTCAGCTTGTGTCAGTTCCAGGTACTAACTGGAAGGGGAAGCTCCTGCTGTCGGACATTGGGTGTCGCGGCGATGTCTGTCCCCAGCAAAAGCTGACACTCTGATAGTGGGTTACTGATGGAATATGTTTAATTCAGGAACGCTGGCTGATTTCATGATCCCTTCTCCAAGCACTGAAAACAAACCAGGCTCTTAATACGTTCGCGTTCTTTCTCAACCGCGTGTGAAAATATTTTTAAAAACTCCCAGGAGGAAATGTTAATGATTGACTTTTAAAACTTTAATTACGCACAACGATACGGCAGCCTGAATAACGTTATGCAAACAGGGAAAGGGGGCGGCACGTGGCGCAGTGGTTAGCACTGGGACTGCGGCGCTGAGGACCCGGGCTCGAATCCCGGGCCCGGGTCACTGTCCGTGAGGAGTTTGCACATTCTCCCCGTGTCTGCGTGGGTTTCACCCCCACAACCCAAAGATGTTCTATACACTTGAGGAACTTTTCAAGTGGTTATTGGATAGGCACATGGAGCAGACCAGAATGACAGGGAGTGGGATAGCTTGGTCTTGGTTTTGGACAAAGCTCGGCGCAACATCGCCGGCCGAAGGGCCTGTTCTGTGCTGTACTGATCTATGTTCTATGTGCAGGTTAGGTGGATTGGCCACGCTAAATTGCCCCTTAATTGGGAAAAAAAAAAGAAGAAAAAAAAATCCAAACAGGGAAGGAATGGGTGATTACAATTGACCCGGTTAAGCAGTAAGAAAGGCTCCATGCCGTGCCTGAGGTGTGTAGGCCTGGTTGCCTGCGGTGATCTTGCTGCTGTCAGAACTCGAAGCAAGAGATGACAGCACACACGCGGCGCGGGGCTGGCTTATCTGATTCATTCACAAGGTCCAACCCCACCCCTCGCCGGTACCAGGCCCAGCACGATTTTGGCTTTTGATCTTACCTAATGGGAGGGGGAAATGCTAGGCAAAAGAAGAGATCCAATGTGTGTTTGGGGGGGGGGGGGGGGTTGGCGGTGATACCCGTGGACAAATACCGGGGCGAGGCAAAACTAACCCCATTTGGAGGACTGCTGAGTAAGGTGATTGGACCTATTCAGTATTCCAGGGCAACATTCCCTAAAAAAAACAGCAACGCCCCATTCCCCCCGCCAGTTTGTTCTTTGCACCCCCCCCCCTTCCCGCGCACCCACAAACCCCTTCCCCAGAGGGTGCTACCCTGTTGCAGCCGCCGTGGAGGAAACCAGCTCAGTCCAAAGCCGCTCTTACATCTTGCCCCATCCTTTCCATTCGCTCCCACGCAGACGTACAAACAGGAAGGAGACAGGCCTGCATTTGCATATCCTCTTCCACGGCCCCGGGACATCCTGAAATGTTCCACGGCTGATTGCGTACGTTTTCTGAAGGGTGTTCAGCGGTGTGACATAGGGAAACGTGGCAGCGGTGCACGCACAGCAAGATCCCACAGCGGGCAAAGAGATGAAAGACCGGATAATCTGGAGGGGGGAGTGGGGGGTTGGTTTCATTTGTGATGTCGAGGGCTAACCATCAGCCAGGACACCTTGAGAAGTCTCCTGGCCTTGTGCACTGTGGTGGGTGGTTACGGGAACGATCCCTTTTCCTGGACGATGAGGCTGCCGGCGCGATAGCCGTGTGGGTGCCATTCCTGCGCAGCTTTGCACTATTAGCAACCGTGCCAATCAGATGAGGTTCTGTGCCTGGCTCCTGCTGTCTTTGTCACTTGCCACGCGGTACATGACCAGTCAGCCAGCGGATTCAGCAAACCCGGAGATCGCAAATTCTAAGCCGACCGTTGAAGCTTCAAATATCGGAGGAGTAGGCCGCTCAGCCCATCGAGCCTGCTCCGCCATTCAATACGACTATGGCAGGTCGCAAACTTCAATGACTTTTACTTTTTTTTTAAATTTAGAGTACCCAATTAATTTTTCCAATTAAGGGGCAATTTAGCGTGGCCAATCCACCTAACCTGCACATCTTTGGGTTGTGGGGGCGAAACCCACGCAGACACGGGGAGAATGTGCAAACTCCACACGGACAGTGACCCAGAGCCGGGATCGAACCTGGGACCTCAGCACCGTGAGGCAGCAGGGCTAACCCACTGCGCCACCGTGCTGCCCATTTCAATGACTTTTACATCCACTCTCTCATAACCCTTTTCAGTATTGTTTTATTAAAATGTTTTTATTGAGTTTTCTGTGGTATACAAAACCAGGATAAGCGTGGACAAACAGTAGGAGACAGAGGATAAAGAAAATTATTTGCACGCTGGTGGGTTTCAATTATTTACATACACACATCGTCGTTCTTCTTCTTGCATTATTTACAGTGATGGTTTCCTGTTTTCATTCCCCAGTAGTTTTTTGTTCTGCTGCCCACCCCTTCTTATCCTTTCCCGCCTTAGGGCAGCACGGTGGCGCAGTGGGTTAGCATTGCCGCCTCACGGCGCTGAGGTCCCAGGTTCGATCCCGGCCCTGGGTCACTGTCTGTGTGGAGTTTGCACATTCTCCCCGTGTCTGCGTGGGTTTCACCCCCACAACCCAAAGATGTGCAGGGTAGGTGGATTGGCCACGCTAAATTGCCCCTTAATTGGAAAATGAATTGGGTACTCTAAATTAAAAAAAAAAAAAAAAAAAATCCTTTCCCGCCTCTCCTGCCCCCCCCCCCCCACACACTTTTAGCTACATTAGGCCTTGCGCATGTAGAGGTGGAGTTGGCCCTGTGCAGTGCTTCGCTCCAGAGTCCCCACCCTATTTCAAACCCCAAGTCCTCCTCCCATTTTCCCCTCGTCCAGTTGGGTGTTGACCCCCCCCCCCGCCGAGCTATCGCCCATACATGTCACCGCAGTTCCCTTTCCCGAGGATGTCAGTGTCCAGCGGGTCCCCTAGCAGTGATTGCCGTGGTGGTCGTGGATACGTCCTCGTTTCCTTTGTAGGAGGTTTTTGATCTGTAGGGACCTTAGTTCTTTCTCCCCCCCACCCCCCTGGTCAGCTGGAATTTTGCTGTCAGTTCCTCGTGCGTTGTCAAGTCTGTTGTGTAGAAGCCCCTACCTGTCAGTGTCTCCCGGGTATTGTCTCCACCTTTTGAAGGTGGCGTCCATTGTCACCGGCCTGAACCAGTGGTTGTTGTCCATGGTGGCCTTCTTGGACATTTTGGTTCCATGACCGAATTGTTGCTACCCACCACTGGGCTCGTTGAATATTAATTAGGTGGGGATGGGAGTGCCGCTGTGGTTAGGGCCCGGAGGGTGGTCCCTTTGAAGGAGCCCTCCTCAGTAAGCCCTCTGGCTCCTGTATCCACCCCTTTATCCTTTCCGCAGTTGCTGCCCAGTGGTAATAGTGCAGGATTGGGAGGGGTAGACCACCCATGGATCCCGTTCGCTGCAGTACTCTCTTTGGGATTCTTCCTTCCCCACACAAGCGGCAGAATCAGTTTGTCTAGTGAATTGAAAAAGGGCTTGGGGATGTAGATCGGGATGGATCTAAACAGGAAGAGGAACTGGGCAGTACGTTCATTTTGACTGTGTGCACCCTCCCCGCCAGGGTGAGTGGGAGTGTGTTCCATCTCTGCAGGTCCTTTTTTACTTCCTCCACCAGGCTGGTCAGGTTCCATTCGTGGCTTCCTCTCCAGCCCGAAGCGGTTTCGATCCCCAGGCAGCGGAATTTGTGTCGGGCCTGTTTAAAAGGCAACCCCTCCAACTCTGCCCTCCCCTCTTGCGGGTTCACTCGCTTTTGCTCAGGTTAAGTTTGTAGCCCGGGAAGGCTCCAAACTCTTTCAAGAGCACGATGATTCCTTCCGCAATGCTTTGTGGGCCCGAGATGTAGAGGAGCAGGTCATTCTCAGAGTGAGACTCTGTGCTCTACGTCTACCCTTCGGATCCCTTTCCAGTTCTTTGCCACCCTAAGTGCGATCGCCAGTGGTTCGATCACCAGGGCAAACAGCAGCAGGGATTACGGGCATCTCTGCTTTGTGTCTCTATGCAGCTGTAAGTACTTAGAGCGGGTGGTATTTGTTCATACGCCCCCTCTGGGAGCGTTGTATAGGAGTTTCACCGAGGAGGTGAACCCTGTTCCGAGCCCAAACCGCTCCAGTACCTCTATGAGGTATTTCCATTTGACTCTGTCGAAGGCCTTTTCTGCGTCCACGGTGTTCTCTCCCCGGATGGGGTCATGATCACATTCAGCAGGTGCCTGATGTTCGATGTTAGCTGTCTACCCTTGATAAAGCCCATTTGGTCTTCCGCAACCACCTCTGGTACGCAGCCCTCCAGCTTTTTAGGCTAGGATCATGGCCAGTATTTTCAGTCTGCCTTTAGCAGCAAGGTGGGTCTGCAGGAACTGCATTCTGTTGGGTCTTTGTCTTTCTTGGGTATTAGCGAGATTGAGGCTTTTGCTAGTGTAGGCAGCAAGGTGCCCCTCTCTAGTGAATCCGTAAATATCTCCCTCAGATGCAGGGCCAGTGCTGTCGCAAATCTCTTGTCGATGTCTGCCGGGAAACCGTTTGGTTCCGGCGCCTTCCCCGCTAATACCCTCCAGGATTTATCCCAGTTCTAGCGGTGATTCCAGGCTCTGTATCCTGTCCTCCCCCACGACTGGCATATCTAGACCATCGAGGAACTGCAACACGGTAGCATTGTGGTTAGCATAAATGCTTCACAGCTCCAGGGTCCCAGGTTCGATTCCCGGCTGGGTCACTGTCTGTGCGGAGTCTGCACGTCCTCCCCGTGTGTGCGTGGGTTTCCTCCGGGTGCTCCGGTTTCCTCCCACAGTCCAAAGATGTGCAGGTTAGGTGGATTGGCCATGCTCAATTGCCCGTAGTGTCCTAATAAGTAAGGTTAAGGGGGTGTTGTTGGGTTACGGGTGTAGGGTGGATACGTGGGTTTGAGTAGGGTGATCATTGCTCGGCACAACATCGAGGGCTGAAGGGCCTGTTCTGTGCTGTACTGTTCTGTTCTGCTTGATCCCCGAATCCCCCGCTAGGAGCTCGGAGGTGTCCAGCCCCCGATAGAAGGTCTCGAATGCTTCGTTAACCTTTTCCAGCTCCAGTGCCTTTGCGGTCCCTAATCTGGGATATTTCCTTCGTGGCTGCCCGCTTTCTCAGCTGGTGAGCCAGCAGGTGGCTGGCTTCGTCTCTGTGCTTGTACAGGGTCTCCAGTGCCTGGCGGAGCTGGTGCACTGCTTTCCTTGTGAAGAGTAGGCCAAAGTCCATTTGTAGCTTTTTCCTCTCCGCCAGGAGCTGTACGGTTGGGGCTTCGGAGTATCACCGGTCCACTTTCAGTATGGAGTTGACTGGCTGCTCCTAGCCGCCCTCTCTTCCCTATCATTTCATGCTTTACAAGTGATAATTCACCCTGGATCACAGCCTTCAGCGCCTTCCAGAACATGGAGGGCGAGACCTCCCCATTCTGGTTGTTAGTAATATATTCCTCTATGGCCGGTGATATTTTCTCACAGAAATCCTGATCGGCCTGGAGGGCCGTGTCCATCCTCCATGGGGGGCATTAGGCACAGCCCGCCTCCAACCTCACATCTATGTAATGCGGAGCATGGTTGGAGATTACAGTCGCGGAATATTCCGCTCCTACTAGGAAACACGATTTCCCCACTGCAAATAAGCCGATCCGTGAGTATATGTTGTGTACGTGGGAGAAGCAGGAGAACTCCTTCTCCCCTGGGTGGGTGAACTGCCGTGGGTCCACTGCCCCCATCTGCTCCGTGAATGTGCCGCGTTCTTTCGCCGTGTTGGATGTCTTCCTTGTTTTGGGATTTGGCGGGTGTTCAGCCAAGTGACCCCGCCCTCCCTCCCTCAGACAGGTTTCTGTGATGTACCCAGAAGCCGGTCAGTTCCTGTGGGTGCTGTGAGTGCACAGGCCATAATATACTACGCTTCCTCCCCCCCCCCCATCACTGCAATCCCAGACAGGCTGGCTGCCCTAACCAGGAACTGCAGCTCAGGGCCGCCGCTTTGTGGACAAAATCAGCGTCAGTAGAATTCTCAGAGCGCAGAAATGAAACTCGGCTCAAAAAGCAGAACAAGAACCAAAACGTTTGAACCAACTCTCAAATGTTTTCTTTCAGAATTGGACTTTATTCGTAAAATGTGTAACAGTCCATTACATAATTTAGGTAGAATTTGCAGTGCATAGAGGAGGCCATTCAGCCCATCGAGTTTGCACTGGCCCTTTTGGAAAGGGCACCCCACTTAAGCCCACACCAGCCCCGTAACCCCACCCAAACTTTTTGGACACTTAGGGCAATTTAGCATGGCCCATCCACCTAACCCGCACATGTGGGAGGAAACCGGAGCACCCGGAGGAAACCCACGCAGGCACGGGGAGAACGTGCAGACTCCGCATACACCCTCTCAAACATATATCCTCTCAAACATACATCCTCTCAAACTTACACCCTCATAAACATACACTCAAACATATATCCTCTCAAACATGCATCCTCTCAAACATACATCCTCTCAAACATACACCCTCTCAAACTTACACCCTCATAAACATACACTCAAACATATATCCTCTTAAACATACACTCTCTTAAACATACACCCTCTCAAACATGCACCCTCTTAAACAGGTTCAAACTCCTCTGTGTGCTGTGGTGTGAGAGCCTTGGAACGTGAACTTCTCTCCTCCGTGTGGTGTTACCCACCTTTTAGAGGACACTTCTTAAAAGACCAGGCTTTAGGGGGCAGCATGTGGCACAGTGGTTAGCATTGCTGCCCACGGCGATGAGGACCCCGTTTGATCCCGGCCCTGGGTCACTGCCGTGTGTTGTTTGCACATTCTCCCCGTGTCTGCGTGGGTTTCACCCCCACAACCCAAAGATGTGCAGGGTAGGTGGATTGGCCATGCTAAATTGTTCCCTACTTGGGGGGGGAGAAAAAAAATTGGCTTTGGGGTCGATGCAGACCGGTTGCACCGATGGAAGATGACGTTCGGACCATTCAAGAAGCACCAGCTCTAAAGAACCTGCTGAATTTAAAAGCTTTTGGAGTGGTGAATTATTATGGAAGGTTTATCCTAAATTTGTCCACGATATTGGCACCTCGACATGCATTATTGAAAAAACACCAGAGATGGTTCTGGAAGACACAGCAAAATGAAGCCTTCAGACACGTGATGCAAATTCTGCAGCCGCCCTGCCTTTTAGTGCGTTTCCGACCCTTCGAAAGAAATCATTCTCACTTGAGCCGCATCCCCTCGTGGAATTGGAGCCGTCTTGTCACGTGAAAAGGAGGACGGGTTAGAAAGGCCCATCGGCTAGTCTTTGAGGACCCTAACTGATGCAGAAGAGGCACACTCGCAGATCGAGAAAGAGGGAATGGCCGTCCTCTTTGGGATAAAGAAATCCACCATCATGTTTACGGACGGTATTTCACCATAATTACTGATAAGCCACTTCCCCCCCCCCCCCCCCCCCCCCCCCCCCCCCGTCAGTGCCACAAGAAATTGTCCCCGCCTTGAATTTCCTCAATACACGACCCATATCGTTGCAACAGGTAAAATACTGGACTCGGAAAGAACCAATATTGTCCAGAGCTAAACATTTGCTTCCCCGTGTCTGATGTTATCAGGGAAATGTCAGAACAGTTAAAACCCTTTCAAATAAGGAAGGGCGAACATAGAACATAGAACAGTACAGCACAGAACAGGCCTTTCGGCCCTCGATGTTGTGCCGAGCCATGATCACCCTATTCCAGGGGTGGGCAAACTACGGCCCGCGGGCCGCATGCGGCCCGCCAAAGGTATTTCTGTGGCCCACCAAGTCATTAAAAAAAATTTAAATATTTTTTTTAAAAAAACATTAAAAAAAAAAAAAAAATTTTTTTAAAGGTTAATGGGGGGGAGGGGGGGGGGGCTGTTGGGTTACTTACTGGTATAGGGTGGATACGTTGACTTGAGTAGGGTGATCATTGCTCGGCACAACGTCAAGGGCCGAAGGGCCTGTTCTGTGCTGTACTGTTCTATGTTCTATATGAGGCGCCCAGAATCATAACCGGGTGAAGTAATTATTTTACTTAATATACTATGCGGCCCTTTGTGAATTGTGAATTTCTGAATGTGGCCCTTGCACGGAAAAGTTGCCCACCCCTGCCCTATTCAAACCCACCCTATACCCGCAACCCCACAACCCCCCCCCCCCCCCCCCCCCCAACCTTTACTTTACTGGACCTCTACTGGACCTGGCGAACTGAGCTGTGAAGATGGTGTAGTTTTGTGGGGAGCGGCAGTGGTCGCCCCCATGCCCGGCAGCAAGTTATTGACGGAACTACATAGCGTCCTCCACCCAGGCATGTCCGAAACCAAAGTGTTGGCTCTCAGCTGTGTGTGGTGGCCTGGGATGCAGACTTGGAAAGTATGGTTAGTCACCGCGACCGATGCCAGGGGCAACAAACATGACCGCCAGCTGTCCCGATGCACCCTTGCGCGTGGCCAGTTAGGCCGTGGGTGCGACTCCATGTGGATTTGGCAGGCCCATTCATGGGCACCGTGTTCCTGCATATAATGGATGCCCACTCAATACGGCGAGACATCTATGAAATGAAGTCCTTGACGTCTTTGGTAAGAGTGGAAAAGTTAAGGCAAAACCTTCACCACCCGTGGTTTGACGGAGGGTTGGTTTTGGGCAATGGGGCAGCATTTACCAGCGAGGAGAATCCAGCATTTCATGTCGTCAAATGGCATTAAGCATTTGCCTACCGTACCGCCCCTCCTCGAATGGATTAGCAGAGAGGACTGCGCAGACTTTTAAAGCAGCCACGAAAAAGCAACCAGCAGCATCCCTGCCGACCAAATTGGCACGTTTCCTTATTACCTACAGAGCGATGCGCCAGACGATCACCGGAGTAACTCCTGCTGAGCTGTAGACGGGCAAGTGTATTGGGACCGGGTTGGACCTGGTGTCTCCCAGTTTGTCTGGGAGGGTGGAGACAAAGCAGAGTGTGCAAACGAGACATCACGATTCGACAAAAACTGAGAGAGCATTTGAGGTGGATGGCCTGGTGCAGGTGAAGAATTTTGATGTTGGTCTGAATTGGATCCCTGGAACGGTTGTGTCCAGAACAGGTCCAGTGACATATGAAATAGATGTCCAAGATAAACACCCGGACCATTTGAGAGGAAGAGAATTGCCCACACAGCCAGTGGAGCAGTCCCCCCCCCCCCCCCCCCCCCCCCCCCCCCTCTAGTGTGCCTGTCAGTGATATTACTGGGGATGAAAGTAGGTTTCCTCCGGGTGCTCCGATTTCCTCCCACAGTCCAAAGTCGTGCAGGTTAGGTGGATTGGCTGTGCTAAATTGCCCTTAGTGACCAAAAAGGTTAGGAGGGGTTATTGGGTTACGGGGAGAGGCTGGAAGTGAGGGCTTAAGTGGGTCGGTGCAGACTCGATGGGCCAAATGGCCTCCTTCTGCACTGTATGTTCTATATAATGCTGCAGTAAGCTCCCCCGAGGAAGGGCCCAGTAGGAACTGGAGAGGTTATCTGCACTGATGCACCTTCGCAGGTCGAGAGTCAACTCATTGAGGTTCAAACCGAATTGACCTCGACTGCTGGAGAACCTTCTAGTGAATTACGGTGCTCCCAAGTCCCCGGTCTGACTTAACCTATTAGGGACTGTGTTGAATAATTTTGTGGTTAGTTCCATTGTTATTGAAATGTGTTAATCAGGAACTTAAAGGGTGAGGGGTGTGGTAGTGTGCCCCTTTAAGGAGCGATTTCTCGTGGGTCATGTGACCCGTTCAGCCAATCGGGCCGGAGCGCGCGAATCCTGGGGCTGAGCGCGGGTTTTTCTAGCCAGTCTGAACACTGGAGTTGAAGTCATCAGTAGCATTTTTATCATTCTCTGTGCACAGTTATTATTAATAAATAATTTTATAATTACTCTGCTTTGTGGTTGCCACTCCTTCCAAGTTGCGACAATTGTGAAGCCTGCCTACAGGCCTCGTTCTCGACCAGATGGACCCTCCGCTGAAATGGAGCTTTGTCAAACCTATCCTTGTATTTTTAAGGATTAGGGTGCATACAGGTCTACTATTTACTTGATCCGTCGATGTGGACTCAGTGACCTTTGAGATTGTCCTGTTCGAATATTGATGAGCGGTCAAAGGGGAGGATGTGCCACCATTATGAACCTCTGGTGCCCATTGGAGACCCCTTCACGGTCTTCCCACCTCTGCATTTCTTCCTTCCCCACTCCACCTCGGCTTTTTAAGTCCCCTTTCCCAATCGCTGGGACTTTCCAGACCCTGGACTTACCTGAAAATCCATGGTCCATCGCAACTCGCCACTTTCTGGACTGTTGCAGTCCCAGCAATGGCCACCAGTGCCTGTGGCACTGCTGGGTCTAGTGAGCAGCCAGCAGCTCCTGGAGGAAAGACTTCCTGACCGAGAGCCATTAAATAGAGATTGCCCCGGAATTTACGCTGGGAGGTGGGGTGCGGTAAAGTCCAGCCCCCAATCCCTGTAATCTCCTCCGGTTCAATAACTTTCCAAGCTATGTTTGCAGATGATACAAAGTGGGGTGGGAGGGTGAGCTGTGAGGAGGATACAGAGATGCTTCAGCGGGATTTGGACAGGCGGAGTGAGTGAGCTCATGCGTGGCAGATGCAGAATGATGTGGATAAATGTGAGGTTATCCGTTTCGGTAGTAAAAATAGGAAGGCAGATTATTATTTGAATGGATGTAAATTGAGAGAGGTGAATACGCAGCGAGACCTTAGTGTCCTCGTGCATCAGTTGCTGAAAGTAAGTGCGCAGGTACAGCAGGCGGTAAAGAAGGCAAATGGTATGTTGGCCTTCATAGCGAGAGGATTTGAGTATAGGAATAGGGATGTTTTACTGTAATTGTACAGGGCAACAGTGAGGCCACACCTGGAGTATTGTGTACAGTTTTGGTGTCCTAATCTGAGGAAGGTTGTTCTTGCTATGGAGGGAGGGCAGCAAAGGTTTACCTGACTGATTCCTGGGATGGCGGGACTGTCATATGAGGAGAGACTAAGTCAGTTAGGATTATATTCATTGGACTTTAGAAGAGAGGGGATTTCATAGAAAATTCCAACAGGATTAGACAGGGTAGATTCAGGAAGAATGTTCCGGATGGTGGTGGAGTTCAGAGCTAGGAGTCATAGTTTGGGGACAAGGGAGTAAACCTTTTAGGACTGAGGTGAGGAGATTCACTCAGAGTGTGGAGAATCTGTGGAATTCACTACCACGGAAAGTAGTCGAGGCCAAAACATTGTAACTTTAAGAAGGAATTAGATATAGCTCTTGGGGCTAAAGGGGGCGAGGGATATGGGGGGGGGAAGGCTGGATCAGGGTATGGAACTTGATGATCAGTCATGATCATCATGAATGGTGGAGCAGGCTCGAAGGGCCGAATGGTCTCCTTCTGTTTCTATCTGCGTTTCTCTAACTCTGGTATCCAGAGCATCACCAACTTTAATCATTCTGTCATTGGTGGCTGTTTGTTCTGCGATCTCAGTGCTGAGTCCTGCAACCCCCTCCCTGCACCTCTCCACCTCACTTTGCTCCTTTAAGAGACTACTTAAAACCCACCTCTCCGAACATACCTATCATCTCCTGACATGGTTCGGTGTTTAATTCTTGTTTGTTAATGGGACTGGGAAGCGCCTTGGGGATATTTTTAACCACATTAAGTGGAGTCTGCACGTCCTCCCCCTGTGTGCGTGGGTTTCCTCCGGGTGCTCCGGTTTCCTCCCACAGTCCAAAGATGTGCGGGTTAGGTGGATTGGCCATGCTAAATTGCCCGTAGTGTCCTAAGGTTAAGGGGGGGGTTGTTGGGTTACGGGTATAGGGTGGATACGTGGGTTTGAGTAGGGTGATCATGGCTCGGCACAACATTGAGGGCCGAAGGGCCTGTTCTGTGCTGTACTGTTCTATGTTCTATTAGGGGTGCTATATAAATGCAGGTTGTTGTTGGCTACTATGGACTGACGTACTGGCAACGGCAGCCAGAGGGTTAAGTATTGACAAAAACCTAAAGGCAGCACGGTGGCGCAGTGGGTTAGCATTCCTGCCTCATGGCGCCGAGGTCCCAGGTTCAATTCTGGGTCACTGTCCGTGTGGAGTTTGCACATTCTCCCCGTGTTTGCGTGGGTTTCGCCCCCACAACCCAATAGATGTGCAGAGTAGGTGGATTGGCCACCCTCAAGAGTATTGAAAGTCAGAGAGATCTAGGTGTACAGGTGCATGGGTCACTGAAAGGGGCAACGCAGGTGGAGAAGGTAGTCAAGAAGGCAGAAGGCATGCTTGTCTTCATTGGCCGGGGCATTGAGTATAAGAATTGGCAAGTCATGTTGCAGCTGTATAGAACCTTAGTTAGGCCACACTTGGGAGTATAGTGTTCAATTCTGGTCGCCACACTACCAGAAGGATGTGGAGGCTTTAGAGAGGGTGCAGAAGAGATTTACCAGGATGTTGCCCGGTATGGAGGGCATTAGCTATGAGGAGCGGTTGAATAAACCCGGTTTGTTCTCACTGGAACGGCAGAGGTTGAGGGGCGACCTGATAGAGGTCTACAAAATTATGAGGGGGATAGACAGAGTGGATAGTCAGAGGCTTTTCCCCAGGGTAGAGGGGTCAATTACTAGGGGGCATAGGTTTAAGGTGCGAGGGGCAAGGTTTAGAGGAGATGTACGAGGCAAGTTTTTTACACAGAGGGTAGTGGGTGCCTGGAACTCGCTGCCGGAGGAGGTGGTGGAAGCAGGGACGATAGTGACGTTTAAGGGGCATCTTAACAAATACATGAATAGGATGGGAATAGAGGGATACGGATCCAGGAAGTGTAGAAGATTGTAGTTTAGACGGGCAGCATGGTCGGCACGGGCTTGGAGGGCCGAAGGGCCTGTTCCTGTGCTGTACTTTTCTTTGTTCTTTGTAAATTGCCCCTTAATTGGAAAAAAATAATTGGATACTCTAAAAAAAAAACATTTAAAAAAGAAACAAAAAAAGGATTGGCAAAACCTAACCTTCACAGCATTGTTAAACAGCAACCTCCGACATCTGCCGGGTGGGCCACGAGCGGGATTCTCCGTCTGTTCAGGGCAGTGGGAATCTCCGGGAGATTCGGCTGAGCTCCAAATTCTCTGCCGTCGCTCGGAGTGGTGGCCAATGTCTGTTGTGGTGTCGGTCCTCTGCTCAGTGCCAGTGCCATGTGACTCTGCTGCCCCTGTCTTAACTCGCGCCAAACCACCTCCCCCTCCGGGTTGAGCAAAATCTTGGTTTTAACCTCGTCGCTCCCGTTTTCAAATCCCTCCGTAACCTCGCTGCCCCCTCAGCCCCGTAACCTCCTCCAACCCTCCCAAGTATCTACACTCCTCTAACTCTGGGCAGTTGAGCTTCTTTGATTTAAACTGTCCACTGGACATCCCTCCAGTTGGCTGGACCCCAAGCTGGGGCCGGATTCTCCGACCCCCCCCCCCCTCCCCGCCGCCGGGTCGGAGAATTGCCGGGGGTCGGCGTGAATCTCGCCTCCGCCGTCCTCCGAATTCTGCGGCCCTCCAAAAGTCGGCGAGGCGTGGATCGCGCCGCCCGCCTCAGAGAATGGCGGGGACCGGCGCATCTCAATTGGCCCCGGGGCTGCCCGAATTCTCCGGCCCGCGGTGGCCCGAAGTCCCGCTGGTTTTTTGCCGGTCCCGCCGGCGTGGGTCAGATTAGGCCCCTTACCGGCGGGACCTGGAGGCGTGGGCGGGTTCCGGGCTCCTGGGTGGGTGCGGGGCGATCTGGCCCCGGGGGGTGCCCACGGATCCGCGGGTGGGCTTGTGCCGTGGGGGCACTCTTTTCCAACGCGTCGGCCGTGTCAGCCTCCGCGATGGCCCACGCGTAGGTGAACCCGCCCCCTCCCCACCGCGCATGCGCGGGGATGATGTCAGCAGCCGCTGACGCTCCCGCGTATGTGGGGACTCTCGCCGGCCGGCGGAGTCCCTTCGGCCCCGGCTGGCATGGCGCCAAAGGCCTTCCACGCTGGCCGGCGGGGCCCAAACCACTCCGGCGCCGGCCCAGCCCCTGAAGGTGAGGCGGATTCCGCACCTTTGGGGTGGGCCGACGCCGGAGTGGTTGACGCCACTCCGTCCCGCCGAGTATGGGAGAATCCCGCCCCCTGGAATGTGGTCCGTAAACCTCTCCACCTCTTTCTGCCTTTAAGACACGCCGTAAAATCCACAACTCCGACCAAGCTCCGGGTCGCGGCTCGACCAGGAGCTAGTGTAGGTCAACGATCACGGGGGGGGAGAATAACCTCGAGTTTACAGAGGGGGCAATGTGGAAGGTCAGTCAGTGTTTGTAGTGGAATTGTCAAATCTGAAGGGCACAAATTGGGATTCCAGCGGCGGAGGAGCCGAGACAGGGGGTTGACGTTACCGAGGTGGAAAGAGGTGAAACTTGCCGACCGTGAGAACATGTGATCAGGCGCCCATACCTGGGTCAAAGGTTGCAAGCAGAACTAACTCGGGGTCACCCACAGTTCACGGACGCTGTATGACCCTGACGTGCACGCTAAGCCGCGGTTACAATATTATCACGATTAGATGGTGGCGGGGCCTTTTGCGATATTGCCTTTTATGCTCCGTTGAAGAGTCGCTGCTGTACACAAGATGTTTGGCTCCTGATCACCTTGCAAGAGGTGTGGGCAGCAGTTAGTTGGAACCAGGTTTCTGTATGCACACTGACCGTGTACCCCATTGATCTCTCCCGCCCAGGTGTAACCTCTGCTGTATCTGCTTTAAGACACACCGCGGTTTGCTACGGCATAACACCATAATCCACAAGCAGCTTCCGACAGACGTTTCAGGAAAGCCTTTTATCCAGAACAATCCCACCATTCCCGTGGGCTTCCATGACCTCGGATTCATCGACTTCTCCTGCCGGAAGTTCCCTCTAATTTCTCAGGTAAACCAGCTGAAGAATTGCTTTAAAAAAAAAAGCAGGAGGTGCTGGGGGGGGGGGGGGGGGGGGGGGGGGGGGGGGGGGGAGAGAGAAGAAACATCTCGGCGGGCCTGGCAGCTTCTGTGGGGAGAGAAACACAGTTAACGTTTCGATCACCCGTTCGGAGCTTGGGGAAGAATTAAATCGGACTCGAAACACCACTTTCTGCTTTTATTTCTGATTCCCAGGGCCCGCACTATTTTGTTTTTATTGAAGAATTGCTAATGACTATATTGGGGCAGATAAATTAACGTCCCCCTCCCTCCTGATTCCTGAAATAATTTGCGGTAATGACTGTATTTTACCATTTGCCTGCACCCCTCCAGTTTACCCTCTTCTTCAACTCTTCCCCACTTCCCCCTCCTAATGTCAGCACTTTGTATTGATGTTCATTTGATAATTAACAGCACTCAACATTCACCAGCCCTGCACATTGTGAGATATCAGAGAAATCCGTGCTTAAACCTCCTCATCTTTGAGTCTTTTCTGGTCGGAGATTGATAGCAGATAAAATCATAGAATTTCTACATTCGGCCCATCGAGTCTGCACCGACCCTCAGGCCCACTTCGCTGCCCGATCCCCGTAACCCCACTTTGGATGCTAAGGGGTAATTTTACCCATGGCCAATTCACCTAACAGCATATCTTTCGGGACTTGTGGGAGGAAACCGGAGCACCCGGAGGAAACCCACGCAGACACGGGGAGAACCTACAAACTCCACACAGTCACCCCAAGGCCGGAATCGAACCACGGTGCCTGGCGCTGTGAGGCAGCAGTGCCAACCACTGTGTTACTCCGAATAGGAGCTGAAATCCTGTACAACATAGACCTGGGCAGCACGGTAGCACAGTGTTTAGCACTGTTGCTTCACAGCTCCAGGGTCCCAGGTTTGATTCCTGGCTTGGGTCACTGGCTAGGTGGAGTCTGCACCTTCTCCCAGTGTTCCCTCCGGGTGCTTCGGTTTCCTCCCACAAGTCCCAAAATACATGCTGTTCGGTGATTTGGACAATCTGAATTCTCCCTCTCTGTACCCGAACAGGGGCCAGAATGTGCGACTAGGGGCTTTTCACAGTAACTTTATAGCAGTGTTAATGTAAGCCTACTTGTGACAATGAAGATTATTATTATTAAATAGCGGGCGGCGGGTGGCGCAGTGGTTAGCACTGGGACTACGGCGCTGAGAACCCGGGTTTGAATCCCGGCTCTGGGTCACTGTCCGTGTGGAGTTTGCACATTCTCCCCGTGTCTGCGTGGGTTTCGCCCCCACAACCCAAAAATGTGCAGAGTAGGTGGATTGGCCACGCTAAATTGGCCCTTTATTGGAAAAGAAAAATAATTGGGTACTCTAAATTTTTATTTAAAAAAAATTATTATTATTAAATTGGCGAAGGGCAGCAGTGGACAATTCATGGCCCTGGGCCCTGGATTCTACCGCGAGGAACCCCTGCGGTAATGTTTTGGGGTTGAGACAACGTCAACCATCTTCATTGGGTGTTAGGTAAGGCTCCAACCAATGGAAAATCCCCGCCCCCCCCCCCCCCCGATTCCCAACGACTTTACTCGGGGTCTTTGCAGCAACATCAGACCTCCAGATGCGACCGTATCGCTCTGTCTGGTTTGGGCTTTGCCGGGACACTTGGCTCGAGTCTTGGCCTTGAACCAAACAAAACTGAATGATGAGGCGAGAGTGACCGCCCTGGACATCAAGGGAGCATTCGGCCAAGTATGTCAACAAAAACCCTCAAGTTAAATCAATGGGAATCGGGGGGGGGGGGGGTGTCCGCTGGTTGGAGTCATACCCGGCACAAAGGAAGATGGTTTTGATTGGTTGGAGGTCAATCGTCTCAGCCACAAGCCATTGCTGCAGGAGTTCCACAGGGTAAGTCCAACCATCTTTAGCTACTTCATTAATGAACTTCCCACCAACTTCAGCTCAGAAATGAGGATGTTCACTGCCGACTGCACAATGTTCAGCGCCATTCGTGACTCCTCAGGTGCTTACCGCATAGAGTATGACCTAGACACCATCAGGCCTGGGCGGAGTAACATTGGTGTCACACATGTGTCTCTGATCTCCATTCAACAATCAGTAGCAATACCAAATTACCATCGACATCCTAGCGAGCTACCATTGACCAGAAACTCAACTGGCCCAGCCGTATAAATACTATGGCTACAAGAGCAGGTTAGACACTGGGAATTCTGGAGCTAGAAACCCACCTCCTGACTCCCAAAAGCTTGTCCACCATCTTTTTTAAAAAAATGTTTTATTCTCCATTTTTACATTTTCCTTCAAAATTTACATCCCACCAACAAACAGTAAACAGTAACAGATACAAAGTCAATCCCCTTAACATCAACAACGATCCCATCCTCCCACCACCCCAACCAACCGCCCACCTGTCAATATCTGCATCGAATAAAACAAACCCTCCCACGGTGGGGAAAAAAACAAAGGCCAAAAAGGGAAAGGAGTCCAGAATCGCCCATGGTCACCATTAACCTAGAGAGTCACCCCCCACCCCCCCACCACTCAATGCCATCCAGCCTCCGAAAGAGTACCGTAAATGACACCCAAGAGTTGTAAACCCCCCCCAATCTCCTCCCGCCCACTTCCTCTTGTAAAACTCCTCCCCCCCCCAACCTCGGTTCCTTCCCCCCAACTTTCCACCCCGGCTAGCCCCTTGGACCCTGTTCTACCAGGCTCCGATGGCCGCAGCCCCTCCCCCCATCCTCACTCCCGTTCACTGGCCGGCTTAAACCGGCCAGCATGGAGGCCCCCCCCCCCGGGTCCCTTTCCCCATTGCCCGGCCCTAGGAAAGCCCAGAAATCCCCTTTTAGCCCACACACCCCGCATACACACCCACACCCCAAAGAACCCTCATGCCGACTGAAAGTCCCATTTCTTCCCTTGTCCAAATATAGACAACGTTGGCTCCTATAGCCCATACACCCGCACGCAGTGAAACAAAAAAAAATACAGTCATGAGGCTACATCAGTACATGACCATTTCTCAGTTCTGCCACAGTCCTTCGCCTTTGCAAACTCCTCCGCTGCTTCCGCCGTTCCAAAATAAAAGTCCTTGAGCTTGTAAGTCACCCTCAGCTTCGCTGGATATACAATGCCGCACTGCACCTTGCTAATGTACAGTGCCCTCTTCACCAGGTTGAAGGCAGCCCGCCTCCTCGCCAGCTCCGCCGTAAAGTCCTGCTATACACGTATACCAGCTCCAGCCCACTGCACCACCCGCTTCTGCTTGGCCCAGCACAGGACCTTCTCCTTCACACTGTACCTATGGAAGCACAGAGTCGCTACCCTTGGCGGCTCACTTGCCTTTGGTACAGGCCTCCACGGCCGATGGGCCCGATCCAGTTCATATCGGGAGGGATCCTCCCCCTCCCCCAATAGCTTCGCCAACATCGTGGCAAAATACTCAATCAGCCTCTGTCCTTCCACTCCTTCGGGCAGCCCCACAATCCTCAAATTCTGTCGCCTGGACCTGTTTTCCAGGTCTTCCATTTTGCCTCGCAGATCCTTGTTGATCTCTATCACCTTCTGCATCTCCTTCTCCATCGAGGTAAGTTGATCACTGTGCTGCAGTAATGTCTCTTCCACTTCCTTCAGCGCCTCGCCTTGCTCCCGCACCTCCGCCACTGCACTCATCACCGCCGTCCTCACCGGGGTAATCGCCTCCTCCACCAGCGCTTTCAAAACCGCCCCATCTCCTTCCTCATTGTCTCCATGTGTTTTGTGAACTGCCTTTCGACATCCACGGCCATCACCTTAGTTATTTCTACAGCCGTAAGCAATGCGGCCCCCACTGGTGCTCCAGCCTCCATTTTCTTTACTGACCCCACGGTGACCTTTCCACTCCTCGACAGACTTTCAGCTGCCTTTTTCACGGCCGTTTTTTTGCTGATCTTCGACATTTCCCTTCCCTGTGCTGTCTCCCGACACTTGCTGCCTCCGCTGCCCTTAGGACCGGACGTTACCCCCCCAACAATGCCGTTCCCGAACGGGAGCCCTCCAACGCGTGGCTGCCTCCCGCCCGCCATCACCGGAAGTCCGCTTGTCCACAATCTACAAGACACAAGCCAGGAATGAGTCAGGAGTGTAGTGAATGAGTGCAGCTCCAACAACCCTCAAGAACCACCCAGGGCAAAGCAGCCCCGCTTGATTGTTCCCCCTTACACAAACATAGCGTTGTAGCAATTCACTAAGGCTTCTTCAACAGCATCTCCCAAACTCACGACCTCTCTATCTAAAAGGTGACACATCATTGTTAGGTTTCCCTCCCAAGCTGTACACCTGCCTGACTTGGGACTATATTGCCATTCCCTCACTGTTGCTGGGTCACAATCCTGGAACTCGCTCCCTCACACTCTAAATACCTGCACCAGATGAACCACAGCAGCTCAAAATGAAGGCCAACCACCAATTTCCCACGGCCAACTAAAGTTGGGCCATAAATGCCAATGGTGCCCACGTCCCAACAATGACTAAAACATGACCATTCACTCAATGATTATTGGAGTATGAGGAAATTTTCATTATTACATTTCATTGGAACATTTTCTTATATACGAGTGCCTCCGATGTGGCATAGGTTGGGGTGATATTGTTACGCGAACGTATTTGGGGGGGTGGGGGGGAGCCGGGGGAATATGCCAGAGGCGCGGTGTGTGGGGTGGGCCCTCATTATAACGTACGTGGTGAGCTGGGGGTGTGAACTTACCCAGACGGACCGCTCAGCAGCTTGAGGCTGGCCCCCTCATAAGGAGCCTCCGGCAGCTTCTCAATGAGGAGATGGATTTATCGCTTACTGGTGAAGTCAGTGGGTTAGTAAGCCGTGAGGCCCAGGCTCATGCTCTGGGGACACGTGTTCAAATCCCACCAGGGCAGCTGGTGGAATTTAAATTCAGTTAGTAAAATCTGGAATGGTTGACCATTACCGATTGTAAGAAAAACCCACCTGGATCCATTAATGCTCTTTGGGAAACGGAATCTGCCACACGTGACTCCAGTTACACAGCAGTGCCCCCCACATTGCCCTGTATGGGGTACCGGCTGATGGCAGAACTGATTCCAGGGCTGGCGGGACTGTCATATGAGGAGAGATTGACTAGGTTGGGATTGTTCTCGCTGGAGTTCAGAAGAATGAGGGGCGATCTCATCGAGACGTATAAAATTTTAACGGGACTAGACCGGGTAGATGCAGGGAAGATGTTCCCAATGATGGGTGTGTCCAGAACCAGGGGTCACAGTCTATGGATTCAGGGTAAACCATTTCGGACAGAGGTGAGGAGACATTTCTTCACCCAAAGAGTGGTGAGCCGGTGGAATTCATTACCACAGGAAGTAGTTGATGCTAAAACATTGAATATATTCAAGAGGCGGCTGGATATAGCACTTGGGGAGAATGGGATCAAAGGTTATGGGGAGAAAGCAGGATTAGGCTATTGAGTTGGATGATCAGCCATGATTGTGATGAATGGCGGAGCAGGTTCGAAGGGCCAAAAGGCCTCCTCCTGCCCCTATCTTCTATGTATCTATGAACATTTCATACACACTTCAAGGTGGCAAAACCCCACCAGCACCTTTCAGGAACTTACCTTCAAAAGCTCCAGCTGACTTTACCCAATAGCAGTTGAGGGACCCCCCTCCCCCCTAATTCTCTCTGGAAATGTCTGCCTCTGGTTGGGAGAGTCTTAATTACCAAAATCACCAGAATTGATTCTATTTGTGTGCTTGGGTGAGGTGTCCCAATAGGATTCTTCCCGAGAATCGCAGCACAGATTGACCCACGATTGGTCATCATGGCTACCCGCTGCTTGATCTTGGCTTCATTATCATCCCATTTTCTAAGTGCAAACTGGGCTGCAGTGTCGCTACACTGAACCACAGAAGAATCGTAGAATCCCTACAGTGCAGAAGGCGGTCGTTTGGCCCATCGAGCATGCACTGGCCCTCTGAAAGAGCACTTTACCCAGGTCCACTCACCCGGCCAACCTGCATGACGTTTGGACGCTAAAGGGGCAATTTAGCATGGCCAATCCACCTAACCCGCACATCTTTGGACTGTGGGAGCAAACCGGAGCACCCGGAGGAAACCCACGCAGACAGTGACCTGAGGCTGGAATTGAACCCAGGTCCCAGGCGCCGTGAGGCAGCAGTGCTAACCATTGCCCCACCGTGGACCATGATATTGAACAATGCTTTTGCTGATGTCGAATACCCATTAAACTCGTCCCACACCCTCTCTCTCTCTCACTCCCCCACCCCTCCCATAATCCTTTTTCAAATGATTTCATCACAAATGTATACAAAGAGGCCGAGTGGGATTTTCACATTTTGCCAGATTGCGCCCCCGGTGCAGAGATGGGCCAGGGGAGAATCCAGCGGGGATGAATGTGCACCCAGTAATAAGGCACTGCAGGATCGGGTTACCTCCCCCACTGACTTCAAAGGCCAGTATTGGGCACCGCCCCCCCCCCGCCATTGTTGATGGGGTTTCCTGTGGTTGTTCCATCGGGTGACCCCCTCGGTGTTGGTGAGACTGGGACAGTCCCGCCCGCCAGCAGAAACGGCCGCAAAATCCCACCCATTGGCTCACCGTCGAAAGGGCAGGTTCATTTGTGGAATTTACCATCGAGCCTTTGCGTGCAACGTTTCATTATCGTGAATATCGCGCGGCAGACAGGCCGGAATAAAAACCCTTTTTGGTGACTTTGCGAAACACCCATTGCACCGTTTCTCCCCCCCCCCCCCCCCCCCCCCCCCACCTCCAACCCCGGTGAGGGTGGCTGTCGGTAGTGACGGAGGGAGCGAATGAGGCCCTGATCTTTGCCTCTGGGGATATTGGGGGTATATTTGGGGCCCACCAGTGATTGGATGAAGTCTCCTGCTGACGGCTGTCCACGAGCTGAGTAACCTCCACTTTCCACCGAGTCTGGGTTAAAGACCAAAAACTAAACGGCCTCTAATAAGGTAACTAATTGTGTCGAGGAGGTGGGGTGGAAAAATCGAGAAATAAAAGCCCTAATGTAGTAGCGGATGCTCTTCGAAGGTTAAGGTTGAGCGACAAAAGACAGAAGCTGCAGGGGCTTCTGAGGGAGCGGCGCAGTCTCCAAGCGGAGTTTGACATTTTAACCGCCCGGATGGCGGAGGGGCAGTGGAGGAGGGCACAGGGGGTGGTGTATGAGTACGGGGAGAAGGCAAGTCGGATGTTGGCTCACCAGCTCCGGAAGCGGGAGGCAGCTAGAGAAATTGGGGGAGCCACGGATGCAGGTGGGAACTTAGTGCGGGGTGGAAAGGACATCAATGGGGTGTTCAGATCCTTTTATGAGGGGCTGTACTGGGCGGTACCCCCCCAGGGAAGCAGGCGGGATGGACCGCTTTTTGGATAAGCTGGAGTTCCCAAGAGTAGGGGACGAGTAGGGGCTTTGCCCCTGACGATGTCCAGGGCAATTATCTCTTTGCTACTGAAGCGGGACAAGGACCCCCTTCAGTGTGGGTCTTATAGGCCGATCTCGCTCCTTAATGTAGATGTCAAGTTGTTGGCAAAGATGCTGTCCAGGAGGGTGGAGGATGTGGTCCCGACGGTGATTCATGAGGACCAAACGGGGTTTGTAAAGGGGAGACAATTGAATGCCAACGTGCGGAGGCTCCTGAATGTTATGATGATGCGCCGGTGGTTGGGGAGTCAGAAATAGTGGCGTCCGTGGATGCGGAGAAAGCTTTGATAGGGTGGAGTGGAGTTTACCTGTGGGAGGTGTTGCAGAGGTTTGGGTTTGGTGAGGGGTTCATTAGCTGGGTGAGGTTGCTGTACAGCTCCCCGGTGGCGAGTGTGGTGACGAATGGGAGAAGGTCAGAGGACTTTCGGCTTTCCAGAGGGACGAGGCAAGGGTGCCCCTTGTCTCCCCTGCTCTTCGCGTTAGCAATTGAGCCCCTAGCCATGGCAGTGGTGGGGGGGGGGGGGGGGGGGGGGGGAGGAGCACACAGTTGTAGCTGTATGCAGATGATCTGCTGCTGTATGTCGTTGACCCGGCTGAGGGGATGCCAGAGGTGCTGAGGATACTTGAGGAGTTTGGGGACTTTTCGGGATATAAGCTAAATGTGGGGAAAAGTGGGGGGTCAGGAGAGGGAGATAGAGGAACTCCCGTTGAGGAGGGCTGAGGGGAGCTTTAGGTATCTTGGGGTCCACGTGGCTAGGACCTGGGGGGCTATGCATAGGCTTAACTTTTCGAGGCTGGTGGGGCAGATGGAGGAGGAGTTCAGGAGGTGGGATGGGCTGCCGCTCTCGTTGGCGGGCAGGGTCCAGTCGGTTAAAATGACGGTGCTCCCGAGATTTTTGTTCCTTTTCCAGTGCCTCCCCATAATTGATCCCGAAGGCTTTTTTCAGAAGGGTGAATAAGTTGATTTTGGGGTTTGTGTGGGCGCGGAAGGCCCCGAGAGTAAGGAGGGTATTTTGGAGCGAAGAAGGGAGGTAGTGGGCCTGGCCTGTGTGGATATTATTGGGCGGCGAACATGGCGATGATTCGCAGGTGGGTGACGGAAGGGGAGGGTGATGCATGGAAGAGGCTGGAGGTGGCGTCCTGTGCGGGTACGAGTCTGGAGGCCTTGGTGACGGCCCCACTTCCACTCCCCCCGGCAAAGTACTCCACGAGTCCGGTGGTGGTTACGTCTCTCAAGATTTGGGGACAATGGAGGCGGCATAGGGGGGAAGTGAAGGCCTCAGTTTGGGCCCCGATATGGGGCAATCACCGTTTTGTGCCAGGGATAACGGGTGGGGGATTTGGGAGTTGGCACAGGGCAGGCATCAGACAGTTTGGGGACCTCTTCGTGGATGGGAAGTTCGCGACTCTGGAGGAGCTGGTGGGGACGTGGAACCTCCCCCCTGGGAACGCTTTTAGGTATATGCAGGTCAGGGACTTTGTTAAGAGGCAGGTGGCGGAGTTTCCGTGGCTGCCGCCAAGGGGGATGCAGGACAGGGTGCTTTCGGGGACGTGGGTCAGTGAGGGGAAGATCTCGGCTATCTACCAACTGATGCAGGAGGAGGAGGAGGAGGCCTCAGTAGATGAGCTCAAAGCGAAATGGGAGGAAGAGCTAGGGGAAGAGATTGAGGATGGGACGTGGTCGGATGCCCTGGAGAGGGTGAATTCTTCCTCCTCTTGCGCACAGCTCAGCCTAATTCAGCTGAAGGTGCTGCACAGGGCGCACATGACAGGGGCAAGGATGAGCCGGTTTTTCGGAGGGAAGACAGGTGTGGGAGGTGTTCGGGTGCCCGGCAAACCACACCCATATGTTTTGGGCATGTCCGGCTCTGGAGGGGTTTTGGAAGGGGGTGGCGGGGATTTTGTCGGAAGTGGTTGAATCTAGGGTCAGGCCGGGCTGGGGGCTTGCGATCTTTGGTGCAGGAGGCAAGAGAGGCTGGCATTCTGGCCTTTGCGTCTCTAGTAGCCCGGCGCAGGATTCTATTACAGTGGAGGGACACGCAAGCCCCCCCGAGTTCGGAGACCTGGGTCAACGACATGGCCGGGTTCATCAAGTTGGAGAGGATGAAATTTGCCCTGAGGGGGGTCGGTACAGGGGTTCTCTCGGCGGTGGCAGCCCTTTCTCGATTTCCTGGTGAAGGGGTAGAAAGTGGTCGGTCTCAGCAGCAACCTGGGGGGGGGGGGGGGGGGTTTGCGGCGGTGGGTTTGTTATGTTATTTTCTTGTATTGCTATTTGTTATTATTTATTTTGGGGGGGCGAGTTCTTGTTTTGTTTTGGCGTGGAAACATGGGAGAAAATTTGTTATTGTTATTAAAAACCTTGAATAAAAATTATTTTAAAAATAAAAGACGGAAGCTGCATAATCCTGACTGTGTTCTGATTGAAGCAGAGAATGTCTTAACATCACCGACTCTCAAAAAAATAATAATAAACTTTTATTGTCACAAGTATGAAGTTACTGTGAATGATCGTGAAATTCAGAAAAATATGTCCCGACTCCTTCATTCGATGGAGAGCCCCAGTTTGAATGAGGGTCTCTGTAATGTCCAAATGTTGGTGTTTTTGTTTGTCACTCACTGTCCATTGTGGAGGGACGAGCCTTTTTTCTTCTCTCTTCCCTCATATCTGCCGTTTCTTTGCGCACCTGCAGGTCTGGTCGGAGATGAACCTGAGGAGATGCACGAGCAGGTTTCACCGGTTTGTTTGCGAAATGTGCAACAAAGCTTTCCCCATGCTGTCGGCTCTCAACCTGCACCTCGAGAGTCACCGGGGGCATCTGGAAGGAAGCCAACCCAATCCCGAGCCTCAGCAGCCGCCCGACATGGACTTGAAGCAGAAGGCCTTCATGGCATCTCTCGGCCTGCAGTACGCCGAAGAGGCCAAGGCAGTCAAACAAGTGGATTACACCGAATTTGATGTCCACAATATATGGCTGGACACGTCCACGTGGAATCTACCTCAAGAGGCCAACTGTGCTACTGTGAAGGATCAACCACCCTTAGACCTGGCTTCCCTGGGAGCTAGCCTGTCCTCCCTCTCACCCATCCGGGACAAGGTTAAGATTTTGTCACTGCAGCCCTTCCAGAAAGGTTTTATAATCCAGCCGGATAGCAGTATCGTGGTGAAGCCCATCTCCAGCGAGTCTGCCATTGAATTTGCTGATATTCAGCAGATCCTGAAGATGGCCTCCTCCGCGCCCTCTCAGATCAGTCTTCCGCCTCTCTCCAAGGCGCCTTCCATCCCCACACAGTCCATTTACAGGCAGATGCCTCCGCTCAAGCCAAAACCCCTGGTGGCGCCGTGCACGGTCGTGGTGACCTCCACGCCATCCCTGCTCATGAGCGCCCAGCAGGCCTCACCCGGCTGCGTTAGCCCCAGCCTCCCCCCTCTGCAGCTGGTGAAGTCGGCGGCTGAGCCGTCAGCCAGCCCTCAGGACCTGAAGTTGAAACCTGTGAATGGATCGAAACAGTTTGTTCAGCCAAAGACCGAGCCACTGAGTCCAATTGAGATGAAGACCCAACTTGAGCAGGACAGTATTATTGAGGCGTTGATGCCGATGGAAGTGAATGGAGCCATCAAACAGGAAGTCCTGGAAGGAGACCTCAAAGACTTGATGGCCAGGACGTCGGGCAAGAAGGTTCCGGCATTGAAGAAAGTCTTGTACCCGTGCCGTTTTTGTAACCAGGTGTTTGCTTTCTCTGGCGTTTTGAAAGCTCATATACGCTCACACCTTGGCATCTCGCCCTACCAGTGCAACATCTGCACGTACATCGCAGCGGACAAGGCTGCGCTAATCCGCCACCTCCGCACGCACAGCGGGGAGAGGCCCTTTATTTGTAAAATCTGCCACTACCCCTTCACGGTCAAAGCCAACTGCGAGCGGCACCTGCGCAAGAAGCACCTCAAGATGACCCGCAAGGACATTGAGAAGAACATTGAGTACGCGGAGAGCCACACCGCGGAGCTGGTAGACTCCTTCTGCTCGCCGGACACGGTCTGCAAGTACTGCGGCGAGGACCTGAAGTACTACCGGGCCCTCCGACACCACCTGCGCACGCACAGCAGCTGCCAGAAGAAGCCCTTTGAATGCAGAGAGTGCAGCATGGGCTTCTCCACCAAGAACAACTGCATCCGTCACATCCTCAAGCAGCACACGCACGTCGAGGAGAAGGAGGTGGAGAAGCACATTCTCTTGGTTGACTGCCTGGTGGGGGAAAATGGAGAGGTGTCTCCCACCTTGTCGGACGAGAGCGTTTCAGCGGACGGCTCTCCGGTGCCGTACAAGGAGCCTCAGAATGGATTTCTGCACGGTCCCGTGCCACAAAGCTCCTTAAAAATGGAGCCGATGGGAATCTTTTCAATGGACTTGGACGAACCGCTGGATTTTTCTCAAAAGAACAAGAGCGTGTCTTTGCACCCGTACAAACCGGAAAGCCACTTGCTCAGGAAGCTTACCCCCCCAATCGCACAGTTTGACAGCACCCTGGAGCCCATTGACTTGTCAGTCCCCAAAAACCCCCCGAAAGATAAAGCCAACCTTGGCAAGGAAAATAAGGATGAGAGCCAGCTTGCTGTTAACGGCGGCTCGTTCAGCTGTCAGCAGTGCCCCTCTACTTTCCAAGTGAAAACTAACCTCGACAAGCACGTAAGTACGAAACATTCGCCACAGCTGCAGAGTTTCATTCCCGCCGTGAACCCTGCCGGCTTCTCGGCCGTGGTTGCTAGCACCAGCCTGCTGCGCCCTCTGAGGCCTAAACCTCCGCCACTGCTTCTGCCTAAACCCGCGGCTGCAAAAGAACTACCGCCCTTGGCGTCCATCGCTCAGATCATTTCTTCCGTCTCGTCTGCTCCGGCCCTGTTGACCAGGGAAATCAAGGACGGCACGGAAGCGACTCGGCCTCCCACCGACAAGCCGGAGGATTTAAAGACTGCCCCGGCGGCGAAGACCGCTCCCCAAAGGGAGGCGGGCAACGCGACGGGGACTTTGGGGCCCCCCCAGCGCGCTGCGGAGAAGGCTTCGATGAGCGCGGGAGGGCCAGTCAAGAGGAAGGTGAGGAGGCGAGGCATCAAGTACCGGAGGATTCGGCCCAGTCTCGGCAGCAGCATCGACCCAGAGTCCAGCGGAGAATTTGCCAGCGTCGAGAAGATGTTGGCCGCAGCTCACACCAACAAGTTCACCCCTTTCCTGCAGTCCACCAGCATCAAAGAGGAGCCCAACAAGGAGGAAAAAGCTTCCGAGATGAAGGAAAAGAGAGACCTAAAGATCTTGAAGGGGAAAAAGAATTCTTACTCCAACTCCGTGCAAAAGATTACTTGCCCGTACTGCCCGCGTCTCTTCCCTTGGGCCAGCTCATTGCAGCGACACATGTTAACACACACAGGTAAGAGCAACATACCAACATTGGAAATTAATCACATGCAGTTTAATCATTTGCATTTAATACTAGATGCGTTTAGTTCAGGGGTGGGCAAACTTTTCCGTGCAAGGGCCACATTCAGAAATTCACAATTCACAAAGGGCCGCATAGTATATTAAGTAAAATAATTACTTCACCCGGTTATGATTCTGGGCGCCTCATATAGAACATAGAACAGTACAGCACAGAACAGGCCCTTCGGCCCTCGACGTTGTGCCGAGCAATGATCACCCTACTCAAGTCAACGTATCCACCCTATACCAGTAAGTAACCCAACAGCCCCCCCCCCCCCCCCATTAACCTTAAAAAAAAATTTTTTAATGACTTGGTGGGCCGCAGAAATACCTTTGGCGGGCCGCATGCGGCCCGCGGGCCGTAGTTTGCCCACCCCTGGTTTAGTTCTTCCCAACTCAGACCACCACCCTTGGGTTTAAAATAAAAAACGTTTCCGCCCTTGTCCGTCTGCTGAGGATTTTGACCGTTTCTGTCCTTGCGGCTGCTCAATCTGCTCGATAGGCCTCGCTCCACTCAGTACAGTATGTGAGCCCAGGCCAGCGATTTTCAAATATAGACACAAAAACTGCTGGATAACCTCAACAGGGTCGGGCAGCACCTGTGAAAAGAGAAACCCAGCTAACATTACGAGTCCATAGGATTGACTTTTGGTCAAGGAACTCGTCTGATATATTGTGAAATTCTGTGGAACTCCAACCCCCCCCCCCCCGCTCTCTCTCCTCTGCTCCCACCGTCAAAACATTATGAAACAAAATATGAAAACAAAGTATAAAATGATGGAGTGAATGAATAAAAATGCAAAAGAAAAAGGCATGGTCTTTGTTGAGAACAAATTATCTTGGAAAAATTGAAATAATTTGGTACCATTCCCAAATGAGTTGAAAATGGAGTGGAACCTTTCCGGAATGATCGGCAAACCTCCGGTTCCGGGGAACCTTAGTTGATGAACACTGGCCGAGACTGTAAGTCTTGGGCGATTTGTTCAACGTCAGGGGGGTTGGGGGTATCGGCGCAATCACTCGACGTGAAGACACGATGGGACAAATGGTCTCCCCCCCCCCCCCCCCCCCCCACCTTCGCACCGCACCGCACAAATTGTGTCCTTCGGTAACCCGCACAGGTGTGAGTCGCTGGCAGTCAGCGACGGCTGCCTAAACACGCGCCCCGGCAGGAGAGGTCACCCAGCACGCGCCCCAACCTGTGCAGAGCAGCGGTTGAGCCCGGAATGCTCTCGTCAAGTGTTGACCCGTGTAGCGGTCGAGAAACTGCGGAGGGGCTTGCGAGGCTGTGTTAGCTGGTCAGTAAAGTGGATGGTTACGTCCTGGGAATGAGTGTTATCCTGGTGCACTGCAGCAAGCAATGACATTCTGCTTTGCTGAAATAATGGAAGCCATTTTTAATCCTCCGCAATCCGTAAACCATCACCCTGATGGACCATTGGCAAAAATAAATACTCCCAAATTTCTGATGAGCAGCCATTACCAAATAACATTTCTTGTCCCTATTTAGTGCTCAGTTGCAAACCAGGTGATAGGGGGCCTTTAGTGTTGAGTTCAGTAGACATCAGGTTGAATGTCATTTAATCATCGATGTTTATTTGAATATCGCGTCCATTCATTGCTGGAGCTTACACCTTGTTTGCACTGAGACGGGATTTATACAGCTGTGAGCACCTTCCTGGTGGGATTTGAAACTAGTGTAGCTGTGCTGTGCTGTTGGCATCTATGTAGGTGAGGAGCGAGCGTCACCTTTGATTGCTCCCTGCATTCAGTCTGTGCCAAAATTCTGACCATCGCATCTAATCGTAGAATCCCTACTGTGCAGAAGGAGGTCACTCGGCCCATCGAGTCTGCACCAACCCTTTGAAAGAACACCCTACCTAGGCCCGCTCGCCCACTAATTGGGTGATCAATCTGACACATAGCGAAGACCAAAGAAAGAATGACTTGCGTTTCTGTAGCACCTTTCACGGTTAACGGACACTTGACGGCTAATTGAATATTTTTGAAGTGCAGGCACAGTTGTAGGAAATGCGGCATCTAATTTATGCACAGCAAGATCCCACACACAGAATGACCGGCAGTTTCCGCCAGTGGTGAGTCTAGCAGCAGCGCCCCCCCCCCCCATCACCAAAGGTCAATGGCCAGTCTAGGGGTGGGGGGGAGGGGGGGGGGGGGGTCACCTTTGGTGGCGAGAGGTAAGGCGGAGCTTCAGTTTGGTGTCTCTCACTCAGTACTGCACCAGTATCGCAGCCTGTGCTTCTGTTCCGGAGTGGGACTTGAACACACAACCTACTGACTGCCAGCCCAGTGTGCTGCTCGCTGAGCCGCAGCTGGCACGAGGCATTGGAGCTGATAACAGCGACTTGCTGACTGGGGAAAAAAGGTGTCTCTCCATTTAAGAGGGGGCCAGAGTGAGGGAGCTTTTTCCATTCTAAGTCTGGGGTTCTAGACTGAGAGAGGGGGGAATCCTGTGTCCTTTCCCGTGGTGAGTTTGATGGCCATTTAGTCGAGTGGGAGGGTGAAGGGTGGGGGGGGCCTCTGCCACTGCTATGTTTCCACCCCGATTAAATCCATTGTGGGAATACTCGTGGGTGGTCTTCCCACTAGGCCCCCCAACCCCCCAGCCACTTGTATTAACCCAGCAGGGGAGTTCTCACCTGGGGAGTACAACAAAGAAACCTGCGTGTGTTTGCTCACTGGCTCCCGCAAGGTGTTCCTCCTTCAGAGGCACTCAAAGCCGCCCTTCCATCCTCACCCATGACCCACGTCTCATCCTCCCCACCTCCGACCTCCAATCCACCACCCCCCAAAACCCACAGCCTCCTTTCCCCCTCGCCCATCCATGACCACCCCCCCCCCCCCCCCCCCCATATCCACAACCCCTTTCATGTGAGGTGAATTGGACATTCTGAATTCTCCCTCCGTGTACCCGAACAGGCGCCGGAATGTGGCGACTAAGAGATTTTCACAGTAACTTCATTGCGGTGTTAATGTAAGCCTACTTGTGACAATAAAGATTAATTTTTAAAAAAAGAAACGGACTCAAGGGCATCCTGGGGGGGGGGGGGGGGGGGGGGGGGTTGTCTGAGTAAACGCGTAAAGCTTTAAAGATGCAGTCGCACCTTGTCACCACCATGGGGCAGTGCCGAGTTTAAAAAAAACAGACAAACCCAGACTTGAAGAAATAGCTCACGAAAACGTCTCTGTCTGGAGGCGATTGACAATGTGAGTGTATAAATAGTGGTAGGTGAATTGTGGAGTCTCCCGAGCGAGGCAAGACCACACCCTGTTCTTCACCCTCGGGGCTGCGTCATTTTGTTTTTAATGGAGACTCAATAAACTGCTTAACATTGTTACGGCGGTGCACTTGGCGTGAGCCAAAGTTATTGTTTCGTAAATTTAGAGTACCCAATTCATTTTCTCCAATTAAGGGGCAATTTAGCGTGGCCCAATCCACCTTACCTGCACATCTTTGGGTTATGTGGGGGTGAAATGGGCAAACTCCACACTGACAGTGATCCAGGGCCGGGATCGAACCTGGGACCTCGGTGCTGTAAGGCAGCAGGGCTGACCCACGATGCCACCATGATGCCGGGTGTAAGCCAAAGTTAAAAGCTGGTGTGGTTTGTCTGGGTTGGGGGGCACACCTAAAACAGTAGGAAAATGCTGCAAGTACTCAGGAAGGGTCCCGGCCCCGAAACCTCTCAATTGGCAGCCTCCTCTGCCCCTGCCAGGTCTTGCCAGGTCCCCTCTCCGCTGCAGATTTTTAAAAAAAATACTGCGGGTGCTCGAAATCTGAAGCGGGAGCAGAAAACGGCGGATAAACGTCCAGTGGCTCCTGGGGCAGGGGGAGAAGGCATTAACATTTGGGATCGAAATGGGCCTTCCACATGAGATGCTAATCATTCAGATTTGAAGGATCCACAGTAATTTGTGTGTTTGTGGAGAGTTTGGTCGGGTGCATGACACGGTAGCACAAGTGGCTAGCACTGTGGCTTCACAGCTCCAGGGTCCCAGGTTCGATTCCCCGCCTGTCTGTGCGGAGTCTGCACGTTCTCCCCGTGTCTGCGTGGGTTTCCTCCGGGTGCTCCGGTTTCCTCCCACAGTCCAAAGACGGGCAGGTTAGGCGGATCGGCCGTGATAAATTGCCCTTCGTGTCCAAAAAGGTTAGGAGGGGTTATTGGGTTACGGGGATAGGCGGTGCAGACTCGATGGGCCGAATGGCCTCCTCCGGCACTGTATGTTCTTACATCATGAGGAGAATGGCCTTCTGTGTTGGTTGGCCATTCTAGAGAAAGGAGCTTCAGTTTCAAACGAATGCCATCTTTTGGTTTTGGGAGGTGGGGCGGGGGTAAAAACTTTTCCCCAATGACTTGTCCCGGTAGACTGTATTTTGCCCCTGCGCTGCTCAGATAGCTTTGCGATGCCAGACCCAGGGGACGGCGGGTGGATGTAGATGTTTTTTTTAAAAAAAATTCCCACTAAGAACATAAGATTAGGTTGGAACCGTATAGTTTGACATCAGTAGCCTACCAAGTCAGCCAAAGCTGTCTCAAGCTCCGGAATGTCTCCAGCTCCGAAATCCGGCTGCTTGCTTGAACGGGAGCGTTTACCCCCCCCCCCCCCCCCCCCCCCCCCCACAGGTCTGAAACCAAAACATTGAGCACGGGGCGGACAAACCTGGCGCGAAGGTATCGCAAACCGTTCTGTTTGTTAACAGCACCCCCATCACCACATTGGGTCTGACTGAGGAATATCCGACACAGGTCTCCAATTCATTCTGAGACCCGCTCCCATTCCCATCCCATTCCCATTCCATGGGGATGATGTAGCCAGGACCTATCCCCTTTTTAAAAAAAATTCTCCTCAGTCCTGTAGGTTTTGTTTCTCCCATTGGTGCTTGATTTTAGTGGAGCAGTTTACAACTGTTACTACAGAGGTATGCACATTGCATTGGGGAGTAACCCAGGGCCTGTGTAGGTCACGTTACTCATTGATCGAACTACAAACCCCTGTAGCAGCAGGTTACAGCCAGTTCAAATGTGTTATGTTGAGGGGAGGGGGGCTTATCTTTGGGGGGGGGGGGGGGGGGCTAAAAGATGGCATGCTATTCATTTGGGAATATTGTAGATACTGTTTAAACACCACTCGATTGGCGTTTTCTTTTTGTTTAATCTATAAGACAATGCGATTGTCAAGAACTGCATAAATAGCTACCTTTTTTGTTTTTTTTGTTTTACTTTTTTGTTTTAAAAAAAGGTCAGAAGCCCTACCCCTGTCCTAAATGTGACGCTTACTTTTCCACCAAATCTAACTGTGAACGCCACCTCTTGCGCAAGCATGGTGTCGCCAACCGATCACTGCGAAGAAATGGCCTGATTGCCAGATCCAAAGCAACTGCTGCAAAGCCCCTGGAAAGCACAGGTAACTATCAGAGCAAGAGAGAGAGAGAAAGTTAGAGAGAGAGAGAGAGAGGGAGGGAGGGAGTCTGTTCCAGTCAGTGAGCTGCTAATGGCTGGGGGGGGGGGGGGGGGCTGGTAAAGGAGTGCTGGCCCAGCTCTTGTAAAGATGCAGTCGGGCTTGGCCACAGCAAGGGGTCAGCAGTGTCTGCAAAAGCAAACAGTCCAGAGATAGGAGAGAGAGAGAAAGAGAGGAAAAGCCTCTCTTCCAACTACATTGGCTAGAATTCCCGATTGAGGGGAGGGTGGCAGGGCCGTGGGGGGACCTTTGCCGGGTGGTTTATTTTGTTTGTTGACAGTCTCACAGTCCATCGTGTCAGAATTCTTTTGCCAATCGCTTCACTGGTAAAGAGGTTCCTCCGACACAGCAGTGCACGGTTCTGTCCCCTTTTGCAAACAAAACAACCCCCCCCCCCCCCCCCCCCCCTGCCCACCCCCCCCCCAAAAAAAATGCCAAACGCTTTTTTTTTCTACACAAAGTCAGATTCCCTTTAAACGGTGGTGGCTGCAAATCTAACCAAACAGTTGCATTGAATAACCAAAAAGAAAATGCTGGAAAATCTCAGCATCTGTAGGGAGAGAACAGAGCGTTTCGAGTGCGGTGACCCTTTGTCAAAGCATTAAAAAGCCCAGGTATATCTCAGCCCAGACCTTTGGTGCCATTTATCTCCCCTGTCTAAATTGCGGAATAACAAAATGATGGACGTAACCCGTCCCCGCCAGTCACAACTCTTGTTACGAGGGCACGTTTACTTCTCCTGATGGCTCCTTTCTCTGAGGTCCAGTATTCATGAGCATGTTCAAGACTACTCTGCCTTGATGCACAGAGATACAGGAATCACAAAGGCAGGGCGCCAAGACACGCTAACTTGTAAAAACCGCTTAGTTTCAGTGGGATTTGATTAGAGGGATTGACCTGCCTTGAGTTGTGTGGTGTATAGATGTGATTCTGTTATTTACCTTGGCATTAACGCATGATAATTAAACTGGTCGTGTTGTTGTTCTGTGCATCAATAGTGTATGAAATTGTTCCTGAGAGGTGAAGGCACTATCCGTGACACCTGAGCAAAGGCCGTTGCTTTAAACATCACCGGGCTTGATGCACCGCCCAGGCCGCCTCTTCTGGAATTTTTTGCTTTGTTCCTGTTGGTGGCCAATCATTTGCTGACTTGTGCATGTGTGTGTGTGTGTGACCCGCTCCCCCAGGTAACCATTCCGAATCGGAGGCGGCAGGACCCGCAACAGCACCATCAGCGACGCCAACTTGCCCCTCGCCCAGCGCGACAGAGCGGCCGCATGCTGATGGGGCAGCAGGCCCGGGCGAGCCCAAAGCGGAGCTGCTGGAGGAGTGTGCAGGGGGAGGCAGGAGAAAGGACAGGAAGCTGGAGGAAGAAGCCGAGGAGGACGCTCAGAGTAACAAGAGCCTGGACCTCAACTTTGCCAGTAAGCTCATAGACTTCAAGCTGGGGGGCCAGACCCCGAGTGGCGGTGACGCCGGCGTGCAGCAAGAGGGGCGGAACACCTGCACCGTCTGCGGGAAAACCTTCAAGTATGCCGCCACCTTGGCACGTCACAGGAAGGCTCACGCCTGCGAGCACCGCAGGGATGGCAAGGGCGGAAGGCGGGGCCCGAGGAGCGTGGCCAGCAGGGAGGCGGTGGCGGCTCCGGAGGCCGCTGGCAGTCATGAACAGGCGGTCGAGTGCCCAGAGGGGTCGAAGGTCAAAGGTGAGGCACCGCTGGGGGACGGGCTGCAGCCCAGCCGCACAGACAAGGCGGCGGAGAGCATCAGCAAAGCGGGCAGCAGTCAGGAGAGCGAGCACAGCGCCGGCGAGGTGCCCACCGAGCAGCACGACCTCAAGAAGGCGGTGGGCAACAGCTCAACGAAAGCGGACAAGAGGAAGAAAATCTGCATCGTGTGCAACAAGCGGTTCTGGTCTCTTCAGGATCTGACGCGTCACATGAGGTCGCACACTGGTAAGGAGATTGTCGCCTTTCACAGTTCAAATGATCAATTTTCTAGAATCTTACCATACAGAGGGGGGAGGGGGGGGGCGTTCAGCCCATTATGCCTGTGCTAGCTCTTTGAAAGAGCTATCCAGTTAGTCCCACCACCCTTGCTCTTTCCCCTGTAAACGCTTCCAGTTCAAGTATTTACCCAATTCTGTCACATAAGCCAGTTTTATGCTGTCGTGATAACTGGATAATCAGGAATTGACGGACACAGCCCAGCGTGCGGGTGCAGCTGCGTGCAGGGCAGGAGATCCTATCAGGAATAGGTCAGTGAATGTTTCTGGGATTCCTGCAAAGTTGCAGCACTTTGAGGCGAGGCCCTCAATTTGCCCCTGTGCTGATATTAGCTTTTCAGACATGTTGCCTGCTCTCTGGTTCCTCTTTACAGCTCGATGCCTTTTATGGGAAGATAGAATCCAGCAATTTGACAGACACAATCCTCCAGACTAGGGTGGAGGGGAGCAGATATTTTAAAGAGATGAAGCTAGCTTGCTGACACTGGGGCTGCTTTTAACTTTCATCTCTCGTAGGATATGCAGCAAAGGAACAAGCCATTCGGCCTAGCCTGTCCATGTTGGTGTTTATACCCCACTCGAGCCTGTAAGTCTGTCATTCTAGTCCTCTATTCCCTTCTCCCTTAAAGACTTGTCTAGCTGCCCTTTAGATAACTCTAAATGGACCTGTACTAATCTCTTCGGCCACTCCCTACGGGAGCGAGTTCCACATTCGCACCACTCTTGGCGGTGGTGCAGTGGTTAGCACTGTTGCCTCACAGCGCCAGGGACCCGGGTCCGCTTCCGGCCTCGGGTCACTGTCTGAGTGGAGTCTGCACGTTCTCCCCGTGTCTGCCTGGGTTTCCTCCGGGTGCTCCGGTTTCCTCCCACAGTCCAAAATTGCTCCTTGGTGTCCATAGGTTAGGCGGGATTACTGGGATAGGGCGGGGAGTGGGCCTAGGTAGGGTTCTCTTTCAGAGGGTAGGTGCAGACTTGTTGGGCTGAATGGCCTCCTCCTGCACTGGAGGGATTCTATGATTCTTGGTTTCCTCTGAATTCCCTATTGCATTTCTTGGCGACTATTTTACACTGATGGCCTCGAGTTAAGTTCTTCCCCCACAAGCGGAGATATTCTCTCTGTATCCATTCCGTCAAAAGCTTCCGTAATTCAAAAAAAAACACAATTAGGTCGCGCCCCCCCCCCCCCCCTCCCCGGACATTTTCTTTTCAACACAGAAGCGACCCAACCTGTCAAACCTTTCCTGAGATGTAAACTCTCACATTTCTGGGGCGGGATTCTCCCCTACCCGGCGGGGTGGGGGGTCTCGGTGTAGGGGAGTGGCGCCGACCACTCCGGCGTCAGGCCTCCCTAAAGGTGCGGAATTCTCCGCACCTGAGGGGGCTAGGCCCGCGCCGGAGCGGTTGGCACCACGCCGACTGGCGGCAAAACCGGCGCCAGTGGCCTTTGACGCCCGGGCTGGCCGAAAGGTCTTCACCGGTTCGCGCATGCGCCGGTGGTGACGTCAGCTGCCGCTGCCACTGACGTCACCACCGGCGCCTGCGCGCTGGGGGATTCTCTTCCACCTCCGCCATGGTGGAGGCCGTGGTGGCGACGGACGAAAAAGAGTGCCCCCACGGCACTGGCCCGCCTGCCAATCGGTGGGCCCCGATCGCGGGCCTGGCCACCGTGGGGGCACCCCCCGGGGTCCGATCGCCCCGTGCCCCCCCCGGGGGCCCGCTCGCGCCGCCGATCCCACCGCCACCAGAGGTGGTTCAAACCTCGGCCGCGGGAGAGGCCTCCCAGCGGCGGGACTTCGGCCCATAGCGGGCCGGAGAATCGCCGCAGGGGGCTCGCCGATTGGCGTGGGGTGATTCCTGCCCCCGCCAACTCCCAGGTGACGGAGAATTTCTGCCACGGCGGGGGCGGGATTTTCGCCGGCCCCGGGCGATTCTCCGAATCTGTGTGGCCTGCGTGGGGTCGGAGAATGTCGCCCCTGATCTCTGTATATGATATGGTGAGCAGGGCAACATTCAAACTCACTCTCACATTCCCTCAGCACCTTTTCTCTCCGTCTGTCGGGTGGTTTCCCTCTTCCGCCATAAGTCCGGGAAGAGGGAGGGAGCTTACACCTCGGACTATCCAAAGTGAAGGACGTTGTGCTTCAAACAGACTAAAACTCGCATCTGACTAGCTGTCTGGAAACAAAAGCGACTGAAGCTTAAAGCAAAAGGAGAAGGACCTCCCGTCCTTGTGACCGAGGCTGACCGAGGTTTAGTTCAGTGTTTCGGCAGACGTGCAAATTTACTTCAATGTTTAATATGCTGGAGCTGGGAAACAGACGGCTCTTTGCCAATTTTCACTTCACCACTTCATTGAGAAAATGAGAAGATGAGTTGACACTGCGAATCTGACTCAAGCACTCGCACGTTCCAGAATGTTCCATGTGTTCCACACAGCTGGAGAGCATTGGTTTGGGGGGGGGAGGGTATGGCGCTTGTTAAAATTCTTTTCCCTGCTAACGACGCGGCAGGCCATTAGCTGTTTGCTAACTTTATTTCCCACAACATTGAAGTGTTTTGGGATCAGTGCAAACAGTTCCTCTGTCTCACATCAAGAGGGGGGAGGGGGGGTCGCGGGAGGGAGGTGGGGTTGTTTAGTGCCAATTATTAATCCAGTGATTCTTGTGGATGAGAAAGTGGCTGAGGGGGTGGGTTAAGGGAGCAACCAGGGACTGGGGTTCAATTCCGGCCTTGGGTGACTGCGTCTGCTCCGGTGTCCTCCCACAGTCCAAAGGTGTGCGGGTTAGGTGGATTGACCATGCTAATTTGCCCCTTCGTGTCCAGGGATGTGCAGGTTAGGTGGGGTTATGGGGTTGCGGGGATAGGGTGGGGGAGTGGGCCGAGGTAGGGTGCTCTTTTAGATGGTCGGTGCAAACTCGATGGGCCGAATGGCCTCGTTTTGTACTGTAGGGATTCTACGATTCTACATTTCCGGTTTATCAATGCCCTGGAAATGGTATGGACAATGAGTTACAAAACACCTCACCTACCGTTGTTGGAATTCCAGCGGACAGGTAGGCAGGAGGAATGATGGCCATGCCACCTGATTTTATGCCCCGTGCTGCCGGGGGGGGGAGACAGCAGCGGTGGTATAAAATTCTAGCCGAGGAGATGGTTTGTTTGAAGTTCAGTGGGACAGAAAGAGTTAAATATTCAGCCAGAGACATTTTGAATTCAAACTGCACCAGCTGTTAAACCTGAATCCTTTAGTACTCTTCCTAACAGACTCCCTCTGTTGGTACATGAGTGTATGGTAGCCACAAGTGGACAAAACTCATAATGATGTGATGCCATCTTAAATGGGGACAAAATTCAAATGATAATCAGGCCAGACCGGATTGGCTTGTTAATTTTTTAAAAAATAACTGCCTACAGAATAAGGCGGCATGGTGGTTAGCACTTCTGCCTCGCCGCTCCGGGGACCCGGGATTGATTCTGGCCTTGGGTGACTGTGTGGAGTCTGCACGCTCTCCCGGTGTCTGCGTGGGTTTCCTCCGGGTGCTCCGGTTTCTTCCCACAGTCCAAAGGTGAGCAGGCTAGGTGGAATGGCCACGCTAAATTTCTCATAGTGTCCAAAAGGTTAGGTGGGTCTACGGGGATATGGCGGGGGAGTGGGGCTAGGTAGAGTGGTCTTTCAGAGGGCCGGTGCAGAGTAGATGGGCTGAATGGCCTCTTCTGCGCTTTAGGTATGACGTGATACCATGAACAGTGCTGCAAATTAGATGCACCAAGAGGACAGCTAACAGCTTCATGGTCCTGGGGCAGGCAGCCTTTGAGGAGCACATCACAACTCAGGTGCAATTGTCCTGAGGCAACAGGGGGAGGGGGGGGGGGGGGGGGGGGGGGGGGGAGCAGTGGAGGTCGGGGCGTTGAATATATTCAGGCTCAGCTGGACAAACGTTTGACTGACTAGAGAGTCGAGGGTTATGGGGAACAAACAGGAAAGTGGAGTTACGTCCACAATCGGACCATCCATGATCCTGGTGAAATACAGGCTAAAGGGGCCAAGTGGCCCACCCTTCCCATTTTTTAATATTCTTCTGCTCTCAGGGGCAGGCAGCCAATTAACATTGTTGAGGCTCTAATTAAGGGTGACATTTATAGACTGTGGAGCCACCAACTCAATGAAAGCGGCCTCCCCGTTCCCATGGAAACGGAGGCTCCGATCCCCAGCAACAGGGCTGCAAGCGCAGAATTGTGACTCTCACAATTCCATCGGAGGGGTATCCTCCCCCCCCCCCCCCCCCCCCCACCTTTCACCCACCAGCCCCATTGAAATATTTTTACTTCAACGTTTGCCTCCATCTCGAGGCAAACACCTGCCTCAGCAGCAACTCACACATCTCCCGGTGGAGTTTCCAGAGTTGCCGGCCCTCTGATTGGGCCCGACAGCATCACGGGCCGCCTGGCGCCGAGCATGAGGCGCCTCTGGGGAGGGCGTGCAGACAGCAAATTACGCAGATTGGACCCTGACATCGAGGCCCCGAATACCGTTGGGGGGGGGGGGGGGGGGGGGCGGGGGGGGGGGGGGGGGGGGGGGGAGATCTAGCCCAACGCCTGAGAGACATTTAAAAAAATATAAATTTAGAGTACCCACTTATTTTTTTCCTATTAAGGGGCAATTTAGCATGGCCAATCCACCTACCGCGCACATCTTTGGGTTGTGGGGGCGAAACCCACGCAGACACGGGGAGAATGTTCAAACTCCACACGGACAGTGACCCAGAGCCGGGATTCGAACCTGGGACCTCGGCGCCGTGAGGCAGCAGGGCTAACCCACTGCGCCAGCGTGCTGCCTTCCTGTGAGACATTTTGGGACAAGTCAGCGAACAGAATGTGAAGCTGGTACCGCCGCAGCGATCGACAAGCGGACTGTGAAAACTGTCTGCTTACACAGCCTGCAGCTGCTCGAGTGGCTGCACTCGGACAACACCTGTATGTTTTAGCTCAGAGTGCCCCGTTCCTGAGTGACATCCGCATTCTCAAATCATAGAGGCCTGACCAGCGTCTAGTGAACCAAGTAATAATGTCCATTGTCCTGGGCTCCCAATGGAACTGCGTTGGGGTGGGTGAGGGGGCGATTTTTAAATTTTAAATAGTGGTGAAGAGTACTCCTGAGAGTGTCAGTACTCCAGTTTCACCCTGGAGTGTATTATAGCTGGAGTCAGTCCTCCTCCGCCTTCCCGTTGACACACACACGCATTCTCCAGCGAGTCTAACAGAGCGAAAAGCAAGGGCTAGAACCTGACTTTGCATCTCCGGGGGCCAAGGCTAGCTGAGCCAATCATATTGACCCAACTCAGACTGGAATCAAAGTTTCAACCTTTGAACCTTAAAACTGGACATTTGTCCCCGCCTCCATCTCCTGACCCGCAACAATTTAAGGGTCATATCCCCCCCTTCCCCCTCTTCCCCTCCCCACCATCTCCACACTGAGAGGAAGTCCCACTTCTGGGAAACACCCATCAATCAAATGGTCTGCAACTCTCGAGTCTCAGTAGCGCCACTGCGAAAGGTGGTCACCCCTGGGACTACAGACCATTTCCAACATCAAGAAGCTACAGGTCTGGGCAGCACGGTGGCACAGTGGGTTAGCATTCCTGTCTCACGGCGCTGAGGTCCCAGGTTTGATCCCGGCTCTGGGTCACTGTCCGTGTGGAGTTTGCACGTTCTCCCTGTGTTTGCGTGGGTTTTGCCCCCACAACCCAAAGATGTGCAGAGTAGGTGGATTGGCCACGCTAAATTGCCCCTTAATTGGAAAAAATGAATTGGGGACTCTAAATTTATAATTTTTTAAAAAGAAGCTACGGGTCCAGAGACCCACAATTGTTCGGGGCTCTTCTGGGGCTAGGGTGAGGGTAAGGGCAGGAGTTGGCTAGGATTGGTTTTGGATTGGGGGGGGAGGGGCGGAAATGGCATTAATTGAAGATTAGGGACCCCCCCTCAACCTGCAGAAATGTGGGTTCACCACATGGTGTGGCTACTTCCTGACGTTAGTAAAACACCAGGTGGAGAGGAGGTGGGCATGGCACCGTTGCCGTGGCTCCTGATTTTACGGCCTGCCCTGCCTCCCAGCCAACTTCCAAGATGGCAACTCCCGAATCAGCTGAGCCATTTGGGATTCTGTGACAGTAAATCTTGGAGGTATATATATATATATACACACACACACACACACACACACACACACACACAAACCAGAATCAGGAGTAGGTCTTTTGGCCCCTTGATCCTGCTTATATTATGTTGAAGTGATTCCTAACGTTGCTGATGATTCCGTGCTGGCAGTCAATTCTAATCGCTGGCAATCCTTATTGTACCACATTAAAGGGGCAGATATGTAACAGAGGGCAGCTACTTTCTCTGCCCCTTTCTGCAGCTAAATACCTCATGTTCACCTGGCACCTTGTACGGGGTGAGGTAAGCTGATCTTTCTGCTATTTGGAAAGTCCCATTGGCACACAGGGTTGTTCTGTCAATGGAAACTCCTCAAAATGTTAGTGTGCTACCATTGGTGACCATCACATTGACTTGAAAAGTAACTTTTCCCCCTGGTTTTCTTTCAGGTGAGAGGCCTTATAAATGCTTGACCTGTGAGAGGACCTTCACCCTGAAGCACAGCCTCGTCCGACATCAGCGTATCCACCAGAAAGGAGTCAAGGTGACCAAGCGGCACCACAGAGGCGAGAATGACGATGATCTGTCCAAGGGAGACGACGACAGCGAGAGCTGCGACCAGCAGTCGGACAACGAGAGCGAGACGGTCACCAGTGTCAGCAATGACTCCCCTCCGCCACTCAGCCTGGCGGGGAGCCCTTTGACTGCCACGGCGAGCCAGTCGCCCAACCAGACAGGCGGCAAATCCGTGGACCCGGACAGCAACCTCCACCTCCCGGCGGCGGTCAACGGAGTGCGGCAGGGCACCTTCCTCCTTCAGGGCAATGACCAAGCATCGCTAAAAAGCTCGGAAAAGGTGCTGGCGGACTCCGCCGGCCCCTCGGACATCATCCAGAACCTGCTGGCGATCCGCAGCGGGTCGCCAATGAACCACGTCCTCAGCTCGGTGGAGTCAGCCCCACGCCTACTCGGAGTGGAATAACGCCACTCCCCAAGGAACCGGAGCTTTTGTTGCTTGTGAGCTGTGCCACAGTACTTCGGAATTTGACCCTCCCCCTCCCGTGTCTTCAAAGCGCACCCAGCAGAGCGAGGCTACTGCGGTGAATTGTTCTAATCTGTCTGTGTGCGAATGGTTTTTCTCTTTAGCTCTGGTGCTACAGAACGCCTTAAGCGACGCTGGAGTATGAGAAACCCAGCACAACTCTTCCAGACTGCGTGTTGCATCTTCCAAGTGCCTTACGACCTGATCGCTGTGCACGTCCAAACTTCTGTTCAAAAGTGCTGGACAAGTCCTTTCAGAATAAATGCGACAACAAGAGCTAGCCTTTCTTTTTTCGAACAATCTTTGCGGGGGGGGGGGGACTTTCGAATTCCCTTGTGATGAGTTTTTATTTTAAAGTTGATTTTTAAGACAAGTAACACGTAATGACGGGGCATCAAAATGCACTTGGTATATAGACTGTGCTCGGACTCTGAATGAGGAACTACTGCACTAAGTCTTCCACAAAGGCCTTACGGTGATCAATCACACTGACTGACAATCTCTGGGCAAGTTGTTCATGCATAAGTAACAAATGTAGGGGCAAAATAGCAATCATAGCTTTTATTTTTATTTTTGTTTCTTTTTGCAAAAAAAACAGATATGATTTTGTTCTCCATTTATGCGTGCGCATCAGTGCAGTCTTGTGTTTTTTTTTTTGTAATTTGGTCTTTCAAGATGTATTCTGATTAAGGTGGAACTTGTTTGCCACTGTCTGTGAAAATCCAAGATGGCTTCTGCTCAGTTTCCCCCCCCCCCCCCCCCCCCCCCCCCCCCCCCCCACCCCCTGTCGCTTATTGAGCATCAGAGGTTGTTTTGACTGGAAACAGGAAAATGGACTGCGGCAAAATTAATTCGGAGACAAAGCTTTCCTTTTCGTTAAATCTTGTACCTGTATGAATTTCAATGCAAAGAAAAAAACAAAAGTTAAGATTTTTTTTTTTTTACGAATTTGCTCTCCATGGTTTAATACCCAATGTCCTGGGGGGAGCAGCCATTAATCAACTATATAATGCAGAACTTGTAGCAAGGAGGGAAAAAAAAAAATCTCCCGGCATTAAGCTGGACTGTGTACTAGCAATAATCACTATTGATTTAAAGCTTTATTTAGTATCTGTCTGTACTCAGCAAGTAGTAGTGTGTATGGCCTCCTCGCATTGAATCTTCTATTAGTGAGGTTTTTTTTGTTGTTGTCTAACTGAAGCAAAATCTGTTTTTGTTTTCTTTTCAAAAACTGTGAAAAAGAGAAAATCATTTTGTGCTGGGTTATGGGTGAATCTTAGGTTAGGTTGCATGTGGAACTAATTTGTTCATCAATTTATTTGTACTTCGAACTGTCTCTCAGGGCTTTTTAAAACAAAAAAGAATTTGCATCAACTAAATTTCTTTCTAGTTCCAAACTCCGATCACTACATGAAGCACTTGGCTGTGAAAGAAAAGATGATCGTTGGTTTACGGCTTGTTCAAAAAAGAAAACACACAAAAGGCGAAACAGTCACTTTTCACCGCACCGAGATTAAAGAGCTTTTTATTACCAGAGGTTTGTTTAGTGAATTATTGTCTATTTTCAAGAAGGAATAAATAAAACTTTAATGGAGGGGGGGGGGGGGGGGGGATTAAAATTAAAAGGAAAAAAAAAAGTAATGCATTAATCCAGAAAACCATTTAAAAAAAAAAAATCCCATATTTTGCTTCTTAAAGGGAATGGTAACTGCTGCTAAAGATTGTATACACATCTGGTGTAGGTCACATGAACAGAGAATCACAGAGTTTTGGTACTTACTTCCAATGCAAGATTTAAAACTGTTCTGTATCAAACCATCTAAGCAATAAAATGATATACTTGAGCTTTTCTTATTTGCTGTATCATTCCGTTTGTTCATACACCGTGGTCAGGAAGATACAGCAGGCGTTTCCACTTGCACTGACCCCCTCACCTACCTGCTTCTTCTGATGCACAACCGTCCCATAGTAACAGAGCAAAGGCGCGATGTGCCGTGCCTGGATCACCGCTTGAAACTTTTCAGGCACACCGTTTAGGTTTATAGGCACGTCCCATGTGGTGGCGTTAAAACATGCACTGTTAGATCGACACCCCCGCAGCGTCCGATATGTAATGCTGTCTTTCAATCGTGTTTGAATTCAGTGTACGCGGGAGGTAGGCAGCAGTAATTGCGGATTCGCACGTGCTCTTATATGTGACGGCCGTGTGGCGGTAATGTCACTGGACTAGTCATCCAGAGGACCGCAGCCTAATGCTAATGTGGGTTCAAATCCCACTCCGGCGGCTGGTGGAATTTCAATTCGGCGAACAAATCGGGAACATAAAGCTAGTCTCGGTAATGATTTTTTCTCTCTCTTTTTATAAATTTAGAATACCCAATATTTTTTTTAAATTAAGGGACAATTTAGCATAGCCAATCCACTTAGCCAACACATCTTTGGGTTGTGGGGGGCGAAACCCACGCAGACACGGGGAGAATGTGCAAACTTCGCACGGACAGTGACCCAGAGCCGGGATCGAACCTGGGACCACGGCGCCGTGAGGCAGCAATGCTAACCCACTGCGCCACCGTGCTGCCCTTTTAAAGGGCAACTTAGCGTGGCCAATCCACCTACCCTGCACATATTTGGGTTGTGGGGGTTAAACCAACGCAGACACGGGGAGAATGTGCAAACTCCACATGGGCAGTGACCCAGGGCCGGGATTCGAACCCGAGTCCTCAGCGCCGCAGTCCCAGTGCTAACCACTGCGCCACTGTGCTGCCCTTAGTCTCGGTAATGATGACCATGAAAAACCCATCTGGTTCATAAATGTCCTTTAGGGAAGGAAATCTGGTGTCTACTTGGTCTGTCCTACTCCTGAATCTAGACCCGCAGCAATGCGGTTGACTCAACTTCCCTCTGAAATAACCCGTTAAGCCACTCAGTTCAAGGGCAGTTAGGGATGGGCAGCAAATGCCGGACTTGCCAGTGACACCCACATCTCAGGAAAGAATGAAAATACAGGAGCAGACTGAAATTGCTTTATGGGTTTGGAGCTGCATGCTTGTGACATGTGCCTCTGTAAATAGATGCACGTAAGTGTGTGAAGATGGGCTCCAGTTCTATCGTTCACCATCAGGGATACAATAGTATTGATTGTAATGGAACTGAATAGAGGTGTTGCTGGAAAGAGGCAGATCCAGTACTGCCGGCTTTGTACCGATCCTCACTGCAAGCTCCGAATCAGCCGGCATGCATTTGCGGCATCATTTTATTTGGGCGGGATTAATGCATGTTCCCGAACTCTAATCCTATTACTTTTTCTGAGTTACAAAACCAGGGCTCAGAGTGTGAACAGGGGCGAACTCCCAATCCAGCTCCCCGCCTGCTCCAAAAACCAACAACAAATTCAAATTGAATCCAATTCATGGTCCCCACCAGGGAGACAGACCAGATCTGAGCCAAGAGGCTACTACATTTAATCTTGGGCAAAAGGTCGAGAAGTGATGAACTCTAATTGGCGCCGGCGCCAACGCGCACATGCGCAGTGGCCTCCTTTAATGTGCCGCCCCCGACGCAATATGGCGCAGGACTACGTGGGCCGGCGGGTAGGAAAGGAGGCCCCCAGCCACAAAGGCGGCCCGCCGATTGGTGGGCCCTGATCGGGTCGAACCCTCCCCCCCCCCCCCAACCCATAGGCCGACACCCGACCCTTCAATGCCGAGGTCACGCCGGCCCAGAGCTGGTTAGAACGCCGCCGGCGGGACTCGGCTCTTTTCTTACGGCCACTCGGTCCAGCCGAGCCGGAGAATCGGCGGGCCAGCCGCGGAGAGCAGACCACGACCGGCGCCGTGCCAACCACGCCGGCGCCAATGCCGCCGATTCTCCGCTCTGTGGATAATCGCGTGCCGGCGTCGGGGCGGCGCGGTCCGTTCGCGGGGATTCCCCGGCCCGGGGCTGGGAGAATCCTGCCCCTGATACTTGCTATAGAAGGAGCGCAACAAAGGTTCCCTAAATTAATTCCCGAGATGGAGGGCAGGATTTACCAGTGGCCCACACCGACAGGATATTCCGGTCCCGTGGTGGCACATGGGTTTCCCGGCGACGAGTGCTGTAGTCATCGCGATGGGAAATCCCGTTGACAACAGCGGGATCGGTAGATGGCACTGGCGGGCTGCCTCCGCCGCCGGAATATTCACGGTGGGTCGGTCGGTAAATCCCGCCCTGAGGGATTGTCCTGTCCTGTGAGGAAAGATTAAATAGACTGGGCCTTTAGTCACTGGAGTTGAGAAGAATAAGAGGAGATCCCATTCAAACGTACAGGGTTGGATTCTCTGGTCTCTCCTCGGCACGCTGTTGGTTGGCGGTGCGATTCTCTGCTCAATGGAAATTGCCATTGAAACCTCGCCACGGTGCCGGGCAACCCGCAGGGTGGTGGGTGGGAGGGGGGGGGGGGGGGGTGCGATGCTGCCGGCGGGACTAGAGAATCCCCCAGAGGATTGTGAAATTCAGCCGTTGAGTATGTTCAGGACTGAGATCCCAGATCGATACAGGTGAAATGTTAAAAAGCATTGTGCACAGGGTTTCTCTTTATGCAGACGACCTGCTCCTGTACGTGTCGGACCCAGTGGCCGGGATGGGAACTATACTGGGAATGCTGAGGGAGTTCGGCCAGTTCTCAGGATACAAATTAAATACGGTCAAGAGTGAAATGTTTGTGGTCCAGGCAAGGGGCCAGGAGAACAGATTGAGAGGGCTACCGTTTAGGCTGGTTGAGGAAAATTTCCGATATTTGTGAATCCAGGTGGCACGAGACTGGGGCAGGCTGCATAAGTTAAATTTGGCCAGGGTGGTGGAGCAAATGAAGGGAGAGTTTCGGAGATGGGATGCACTCCCGCTGTCGCTGGCAGGGAGGGTGCAGACTGTAAAGATGACAATCCTCCCTAGATTTTTGTTTATTTTTCAGTGCCTCCCGATCTTTATCCCACAGTCCTTCTTCAAAAGAGTTAACGGGCTGATCATGAGCTTTGTCTGGGCGGGAAAATCCCCGCGGGTGAAGAAGGCAATGTTGGAGAGGAACCGCAGCGAGGGAGGGCTGGCTTTGCCGAGTCTGATCAATTATTACTGGGCGGCCAACACCGCTATGATAAGGAAGTGGATGGTGGGTACGGGGTCTATTTGGGAGCGGGTGGAGGCGGCTTCGTGCAGGGGCTCCAGCTTGGCAGCCCTGGTCACGGCTCCTCTACCGCTGCCGCCGGCCAAGTACATCACCAGCCCGGTAGTGGTGGCGACCCTGCGGATATGGGGCCAGTGGAGGAGGCATGTGGGGGAGATGGGGGCGTCTGCCTGGGCGCCAATCTGCGACAACCATCGGTTTGCCCCCGGCAGTATGGATGGGGGGTTCCGAGTATGGCGGCGAGCAGGGGCGGGAAGGGTGGGTGATATGTTCCTGGAAGGGAGCTTCGCATGTTTGAGGAGCTTGGAGGAGAAATTTGGGTTGGTAAGGGGAAATGATTTTAGATACCTACAGTTGCGGGACTTTGTTCGTAGACAGGTCCCATCTTTCCCGTGCCTCCCGCCAATGGGGATCCTAGACAGAATAGTCTCTAGGAGGGAAGAAGGGGAGGGCAGAGTCTCGGGTATATATAAGGTGCTTATGAGGGAGGAAGGGTCCCAGACGGAGGAACTGAAACTTAAATGGGAGGAGGAGCTAGGCGGGGAAATGGAGGATGGGCTGTGGGCAGAGGCCCTGAGTAGGGTAAATTCGACCGCGACATGTGCTAGGCTCGGGCTGATCCAATTTAAGGTCGTTCACCGGGCCCATATGACGGTGGCTCGGATGAGCAAATTTTTTGGGATAGAGGACAAATGCGCTAGGTGCGCGGGAGGACCAGCGAACCATGTTCACATGTTTTGGGCATGCCCTGAGCTGAGGGGGTACTGGGAGGGATTTGCGGGGGTCATGTCCCAGGTGCTAAAAACAAGCGTGGTGATGAGTCCAGGGGTGGCAATTTTTGGGGATTTCGGAAGACCCGGGCGTCCAGGGGGAGAAAGAGGCCGATGTTTTGGCCTTTGCTTCCCTGATAGCCCGGCGACGAATATTATTGGCGTGGAGGGACTCAAAGCCCCCGAAGACTGAGTGGTGGCTTGCGGACATGTCGAGTTTCCTGGGGATGGAAAAAATTAAGTTCGCCTTGAGGGGATCTGTGCAGGGGTTCACCCGGAGGTGGCAACCATTTATTAACTTCTTTGCGGGAGAGTGAGCGTCAGCAGGGGGGTGGGGGGGGAGGGGGAGGGGGGGGGGGGTAGAGTAGAGTAGGAGGGAAAATATGGCGGGTAGTACCGGTGGGGGGGGGAGGGGGAGGGGGGGTAGAGTAGAGTAGGAGGGAAAATATGGCGGGTAGTACCGGTGGGAGGGGAGCGGGCTTGTGCAATATGTTACGATGGAAGTATTGAAAGTACGTGGATGTTTGCACATTTTTGCCTTTTTTCCTTTCTTTCTGATGATGTCTGTAACTGTTTATAAAGCCAAAAACTACCTCAATAAAATTGTTTATTAAAAAAAAAGCACTGTGAAGTGGAGATGCCGGCGTTGGACTGGAGTGAGCTCAGTAAGAAGTCTTACAGCACCAGGTTAAAGTCCAACAGGTTTGTTTCAAACACTAGCTTTCGGAGCACTGCTCCTTCCTCAGGTGAATGAACATACGTCTTCATTCACCTGAGGAAGGAGCAGTGCTCCGAAAGCTAGTGTTTGAAACGAACATGTTGGACTTTAACCTGGTGTTAAAAACATCAACAGCTCTGCGGGTAGTGCAGAACATAGAAGATTACAGCGCAGTACAGGCCCTTCGGCCCTCGATGTTGCGCCGACCTGTGAAACCACTCTAAAGCCCACCTACACTATTCCCTTATCATCCATATGTATAGAACATATAGAACATGTCTATATGTCATAGGGAAATGTTGTGGAAGTCGGAGATCCGCCCTGATCTCATTGAATGGCAAAGTGGCCTCAAAGGACTCCTCTTCCTTCTAACTCCCCCCCTACTGATGTGAAAGGGGGAAAAGGGTAAGGGAATGAAAATGAAATGAAAATCGCTTATTGTCACGAGTAGGCTTCAATGAAGTTACTGTGAAAAGCCCCTAGTCGCCACATTCCGGCACCTGTCCGGGGAGGCTGGTACGGGAATTGAAGCGTGCTGCTGGCCTGCTTGGTCTGCTTTAAAAGCCAGCGATTTAGCCCAGTGAGCTAAACCAGCCCCTGAGAAGTTAACATCCGTGCGTTGTAACCGTACAAACCCCACCAGTATTGTGCTCAGGATGAAATCTCTCCCGTCAATGAATTACCAATTCTAAAATCAAAAGGAATGCAACATGGAAAATCCCGCTTCGTACTGCTGCTTATTGATTGGAGGATCTTTGGCCAGTGAGCAATCCTTTCAGAATAGAGGCGCGAAGGTTAGGGAGCAATGGCCCACCACGCTTTGTGATTGCCCATTGTTTCAGAGCTGCCCTGTCGCAGGTATAGTTCTGTTTTTCTTGCGTGGGTTGGTTACTGTGGCGACCCAGACATTCTGCCGGCTGGGAGTTGAGAACTTGGCAGCGAAGCTGCTGCGTTGCAATTTTTTGACTGATGCCCCCAAGCATCAGTCTAATGGGAAGGAATGGGACGTTCGTCTGGAAAAGCAATGCCCTCCCCTGACCTTTAGCCTGCTTGGTTTGAAGGATTATTTTTCTCGTCTTTGCGATGTGTGCTTCACTGGCCTGGCCCCAGTGTATACCGAGCGTCGCCTTCGGCCATTTCAGAGGGGCCGGTTAAGAGTCGAATACATTGCTGGGGGTCTGGAGTCACACACAGGCCAGACCGGGTAAGGATGGCAGATTTCATCCCCTGAAAGGTGTAACAATGTGGATATTGTATGGGAGATGAAGGGTTAATAATTTCATGTGAATACATCTCACCACCAGATGGTGATCAAGAGCAGTCACGTCGATCACGTGACACCTTTGATTCAGGGAGAAGGTGTTTAGGTGTGAGAGAAGTTGTGTGTTGTGGAGTTCTGTAGGTGCAGTTATAGCATAGTTTATATAGCAACCTTTGTACTTAAGGAGACGTTCGAATCTAGTTTAAGCAGTGTTAATAAATTAGCTTTGTTAATTAACATAGCTTGATGTTCTTTGTTGACACATCAAAGCCATTCTTACCAAGGGAACCGAGAACATCACAAAAGGGCTCATAACGACCAAGATCCAGGATGCTGAGTGGGGGTTACTCCAAGGATGTGCTGGGGATACTCGCCACTTCACCGCCCCCCCCCCCCCCACCCCCCAACCCCCTCCAATCGGGATTTCCCAAGTCAGGATTGATGATTGCATGGGAATTACCCAGAAAGGTCAAATTTGCGTTGGACATTGCCCTGCACTTGGAATCATGTGAAGCGAATTTACACCGCTAATCTCCCAATGAACAAACCAACTACACCCCCCACTTCATCCCGACTGCCCTCACTGCCCCCTGGCTACACCCCGCTGACTACCCCTTCCTGACGTGGCTTCATTACCTCTGACTCAGCTGCCCTCGACACAGGCAGGGAAACCCCTGCACTAACTATAATCTCCCAGAGTTCTCTAGATTCAGGTGTAGTCCCTCTGGATTGGAAAATTGCACACGTCACTCTACTTTTTAAGAAGGGGGGAAACCAGGGAATTACCAACTGGGTATGTGACACGTATGTGAATCGAACCCGGTACAGGCTGTGAATTGAACCCAGTACAGGCTGTGAATTGAGCCCAATACAGGCTGTGAATTGAACCCAGTACAGGCTGTGAATTGAACCCAGTACAGGCTGTGAATTGAGCCCAATACAGGCTGTGAATTGAACCCAGTACAGGCTGTGAATCGAACCCGGTACAGGCTGTGAATTGAGCCCAATACAGGCTGTGAATTGAACCCAGTACAGGCTGTGAATTGAGCCCAATACAGGATGTGAATTGAACCCAGTACAGGCTGTGAATTGAACCCAGTACAGGCTGTGAATTGAGCCCAATACAGGCTGTGAATTGAACCCAGTACAGGCTGTGAATTGAACCCAGTACAGGCTGTGAATTGAACCCAGTACAGGCTGTGAATTGAGCCCAGTACAGGCTGTGAATTGAGCCCAGTACAGGTGGTGAATCGAACCCAGTACAGGCTGTGAATTGAGCCCAATACAGGCTGTGAATAGAACCCAGTACAGACTGTGAATTGAGCCCAATACAGGCTGTGAATAGAACCCAGTACAGGCTGTGAATTGAACCCAGTACAGGCTGTGAATTGAGCCCAGTACAGGCTGTGAATTGAGCCCAGTACAGGTGGTGAATCGAACCCAGTACAGGCTGTGAATTGAGCCCAATACAGGCTGTGAATAGAACCCAGTACAGGCTGTGAATCGAACCCAGTACAGGCTGTGAACTGAGCCCAGTACAGGCTGTGAATAGAACCCAGTACAGGCTGTGAATCGAACCCAGTACAGGCTGTGAATCGAATCTAGGACAGGTGGTTAGTTGAACCGAGTACAGGCTGTGAATCGAACCCAATACAGGCTGTGAATTGAACCCAATACAGGCTGTGAATTGAACCCAATACAGGCTGTGAATCGAGCCCAGTACAGGCTGTGAATCGAGCCCAGTACAGGCTGTGAATCGAACCCAATACAGGCTGTGAATTGAACCCAATACAGGCTGTGAATCGAGCCCAGTACAGGCTGTGAATCGAACCCAATACAGGCTGTGAATTGAACCCAGTACAGGCTGTGAATCGAACCCAATACAGGCTGTGAATTGAACCCAGTACAGGCTGTGAATCAAATCTAGGACAGGTGGTTAGTTGAACCGAGTACAGACAGTGAATTAAACCCAGTACATGTGGTGAATTGAACCCAGTTCAGGTGGTTAGTTGAACCCAGTTCAGGTGGTTAGTTGAACCTAGTTCAGGTGGTTAGTTGAACCCAGTTCAGGTGGTTAGTTGAAGCTAGTACAGATAGTGAATTGAACCCAGTTCAGTTGGTTAGTTGAACCTAGTACAGACAGTGAATTGAACCCAGTTCAGGTGGTTAGTTGAAAACAGTTCAGGTGGTTAGTTGAACCTAGTTCAGGTGGTTAGCTAAACCCAGTTCAGGTGGTTAGCTGAACCTAGTACTGACGGTGAATTGAACCCAGTTCAGGTGGTTAGCTGAACCTAGTACTGACGGTGAATTGAACCCAGTTCAGGTGGTTAGTTGAACCCTGTTTAGGTGGTTAGTTGAACCCAGTTCAGGTGGTTAGTTGAACCTAGTTCAGGTGGTTAGCTAAACCCAGTTCAGGTGGTTAGTTGAAGCTAGTACAGATAGTGAATTGAACCCAGTTCAGTTGGTTAGTTGAACCCAGTTCAGGTGGTTAGTTGAACCCAGTTCAGGTGGTTAGTTGAACCTAATTCAGGTGGTTAGTTGAACCCAGTTCAGGTGGTTAGTTGAACCTAGTTCAGGTGGTTAGCTAAACCCAGTTTAGGTGGTTAGTTGAACCCAGTACAGGCTGTGAATTGAGCCCAGTACAGACAGCGAATTGAACCCAGTACAGACTGTGAATTGAACCCAGTACTGGCTGTGAATCGAACCCAGTACAGGCTGTGAATTGAGCCCAATACAGGCTGTGAATTTAACCCAGTACAGGCTGTGAATTGAACCCAGTGCAGGCTGTGAATTGAACCCGGTACAGGCTGTGAATTGAGCCCAATACAGGCTGTGAATAGAACCCAGTACTGGCTGTGAATTGAACCCAGTACAGGCTGTGAATTGAGCCCAGTACAGGCTGTGAATTGAGCCCAGTACAGGCTGTGAATAGAACCCAGTACAGGCTGTGAATTGAACCCAGTACAGGCTGTGAATTGAGCCCAATACAGGCTGTGAATTGAGCCCAGTACAGGCTGTGAATTGAGCCGAGTACAGGCTGTGAATTGAGCCCAGTACAGGCTGTGAATTGAGCCCAGTACAGGCTGTGAATTGAGCCCAGTACAGGCTGTGAATTGAGCCCAGTACAGGCTGTGAATCGAACCCAGTACAGGCTGTGAATAGAACCCAGTACAGGCTGTGAGTAGAACCCAGTACAGGCTGTGAATTGAGCCCAGTACAGGCTGTGAATTGAGCCCAATACAGGCTGTGAATAGAACCCAGTACAGGCTGTGAGTAGAACCCAGTACAGGCTGTGAATTGAGCCCAATACAGGCTGTGAATAGAACCCAGTACAGGCTGTGAATTGAGCCCAGTACAGGCTGTGAATAGAACCCAGTACAGGCTGTGAATCGAACCCAGTACAGGCTGTGAATCGAATCTAGGACAGGTGGTTAGTTGAACCGAGTACAGACAGTGAATTAAACCCAGTACATGTGGTGAATTGAACCCAGTTCAGGTGGTTAGTTGAACCCAGTTCAGGTGGTTAGTTGAACCTAGTTCAGGTGGTTAGTTGAACCTAGTTCAGGTGGTTAGTTGAACCCAGTTCAGGTGGTTAGTTGAAGCTAGTACAGATAGTGAATTGAACCCAGTTCAGTTGGTTAGTTGAACCCAGTACAGACAGTGAATTGAACCCAGTTCAGGTGGTTAGTTGAAAACAGTTCAGGTGGTTAGTTGAACCTAGTTCAGGTGGTTAGCTAAACCCAGTTCAGGTGGTTAGTTGAACCTAGTACTGACGGTGAATTGAACCCAATTCAGTTGGTTAGTTGAACCCAGTTTAGGTGGTTAGTTGAACCTAGTTCAGGTGGTTAGCTAAACCCAGTTCAGGTGGTTAGTTGAAGCTAGTACAGATAGTGAATTGAACCCAGTTCAGTTGGTTAGTTGAACCCAGTTCAGGTGGTTAGTTTAACCCAGTCCAGGTGGTTAGTTGAACCTAGTTCAGGTGGTTAGTTGAACCCAGTTCAGGTGGTTAGTTGAACCCAGTTCAGGTGGTTAGTTGAACCCAGTTCAGGTGGTTAGTTGAACCTAGTTCAGGTGGTTAGTTGAATCTAGTTCAGGTGGTTAGCTAAACCCAGTTTAGGTGGTTAGTTGAACCCAGTACAGGCTGTGAATTGAACCCAGTACAGACTGTGAATTGAACCCAGTACAGGCTGGGAATCTAACTCAGTACAGGCTGTGAATTGAGCCCAATACAGGCTGTGAATTGAGCCCAGTACAGACAGCGAATTGAACCCAGTACAGACTGTGAATTGAGCCCAGTACAGGCTGTGAATTGAGCCCAGTACAGGCTGTGAATTGAACCCAGTACAGGCTGTGAATCGAACCCAGTACAGGCTGTGAATTGAGCTCAGTACAGGCTGTGAATCGAACCCAGTACAGGCTGTGAATTGAGCCCAGTACAGGCTGTGAATTGAGCCCAGTACAGGCTGTGAATCGAACCCACTACAGGCTGTGAATTCAACCCAGTACAGGCTGTGAATTGAACCCAGTACAGGCTGCTAATTGAGCCCAGTACAGGCTGTGAATTGAGCCCAGTACAGGCTGTGAGTTCAACCCAGTACAGGCTGTGAATTGAGCCCAGTACAGGCTGTGAATCGAACCCAGTACAGGCTGTGAATCGAGCCCAGTACAGGTTGTGAACTGATCCCAGTACAGGCTGTGAATAGAACCCAGTACAGACTGTGAATTGAACCCAGTACAGGCTGTGAATCGAACCCAGTACAGGCTGAGAATCGAGCCCAGTACAGGTTGTGAACTGATCCCAGTACAGGCTGTGAATTGAGCCCAGTACAGGCTGTGAATTGAGCCCAGTACAGGCTGTGAATTGAACCCGGTACAGGCTGTGAATTGAGCCCAGTACAGGCTGTGAATTGAGCCCAGTACAGGCTGCGAATTGAGCCCAGTACAGGCTGTGAATTGAGCCCAGTACAGTTTGTGATTAGAACCCAGTACAGGCTGTGAACTGAGCCCAGTACAGGCTGTGAGTTCAACCCAGTATAGCCTGTGAATTGAACCCAGTACAGGCTGTGAATTGAACCTAGTCCAGGCTGTGAATTGAGCCCACTACAGGCTGTGAATTGAGCCCAGTACAGGCTGTGAATTGAGTCCAGTACAGGCTGTGAATTGAGCCCAGTACAGTTTGTGATTAGAACCCAGTACAGGCTGTGAACTGAGCCCAGTACAGGCTGTGAATCGAACCCAGTAGAGGCTGTAAATTGAGCCCAGTACAGGCTGTGAATCGAACCCAGTACAGGCTGTGAATTGAGCCCAGTACAGGCTGTGAACGGAGCCCAGCACAGGCTGTGAATTGAGCCCAATACAGGCTGTGAATTGAGCCCAGTATAGTTTGTTATTAGAACCCAGTACAGGCTGTGAACTGAGCTCAGTACAGGCTGTGAATCAAAGTCAGTACACGCTGTTAACTGAACCCCGTATAGGCTGTGAATTGAGCCCAGTACAGGCTGTGAATTGAGCCCAGTACAGGCTGTGAATTGAAGCCAGTACAGGCTGTGAATTGAACCCAGTACAGGCTGTGAATAGAACCCAGTACAGGCTGTGAATAGAACCCAGTACAGGCTGTGAATTGAAGCCAGTACAGGCTGTGAATTGAGCCCAGTACAGGCTGTGAATCGAACCCAGTACAGGCTGTGAATCGAGCCCAGTACAGGTTGTGAACTGATCCCAGTACAGGCTGTGAATAGAACCCAGTACAGACTGTGAATTGAACCCAGTACAGGCTGTGAATCGAACCCAGTACAGGCTGAGAATCGAGCCCAGTACAGGTTGTGAACTGATCCCAGTACAGGCTGTGAATTGAACCCAGTACAGGCTGTGAATTGAGCCCAGTACAGGCTGTGAATTGAGCCCAGTACAGGCTGCGAATTGAGCCCAGTACAGGTTGTGAATCGAACTCAGTACAGGCTGTGAATTGAACCCAGTACAGGCTGTGAATAGAACCCAGTATAGGCTGTGAATAGGACCCAGTACAGGCTGTGAATTGAGCCCAGTACAGGCTGTGAATTGAGCCCAGTACAGGCTGTGAATAGAACCCAGTACAGGCTGTGAATAGAACCCAGTACAGGCTGTGAATTGAGCCCAGTTCAGGCTGTGAATTGAGCCCAGTACAGGCTGTGAATTGAGCCCAGTTCAGGCTGTGAACTGAGCCCAGTGCAGACTGTGAATTGAGCCCAGTACAGGTTGTGAATTGAGCCCAGTACAGGCTGTGAATTGAACCCAGTACAGGCTGTGAATTGAACCCAGTACAGACTGTGAATTGAACCCAGTACAGGCTGTGAATTGAGCCCAGTTCAGGCTGTGAATTGAGCCCAGTACAGGCTGTGAATTGAGCCCAGTACAGGGTGTGAATTGAGCCCAGTCCAGGCTGTGAATTGAGCCCCGTTCAGGCTGTGAATTGAGCCCAGTACAGGGTATGAATTGAATTCTCAGGAGCTTTTAGTCGGCTACTCTTCGTTAGAAACCATTTCTTAAAATGACAGTTCACTATAAATAGAGGAATGAACCACTCCCAATAAATCAAAACCACAAGGGAATAACAGATTTGACATAATAGTAGCACATTGAATCCTAACCATATAAACATGGTCTACATTTACCAACCCTTTGACTCATAACACATTGTCTCAGACTGTGTTTTAATCTCTCCGTTCAGGATATTCTATGTGAAATAAAAACGGCTCAAACAACATTTTATTCAGCCAATTCAACGTTATTTCTATTTCTTCCCATTCGTGTATTCCACTTCAATTGAGTGACACACTCTCACTTCCAGCTTCTGAATTACAAATGTATTATTGGCGCAGTCTGGATTAAAGTGTAGATGCTCGGTAAACATATTGTAGCTGTAAAGACCTGCATTTGTAATAGAATCTTTCAACGCCCTGCAGCTCATAGCACTTACCTTGCAGATCCAGGTATTTCTTAAAAGAGTTTAGCATCTCTGTCTCCACCACCAACTCGGGCAGCGAATTCCAGACTCCCGCTACCCTCTGCATAAAATGCTTCTTCCTCATGTCCCCTCTACACCTTCAATCAATGTCCCCTGGTTCTCGAATTCTCCACCAAGGGAAACAGTTTTATCCTGTTCACTATCACTTCCCCACTTAATTTTGTACACCTCAATCAAGTCACCCCTCGGCCTTCTTTGTTCCAAGGAAAATAACCCCAATCAGTCCAATCTCTCCTCGCAGCTACACTTTTTTAGCCCTGACAACATTCTTGTAAACCTCCTCTGCACTCTCTCCAGAGCAAGAACATCCTTCCTGTGATGTGGTGACCAGAATTGCACACAATACTCCAGTTGTAGCCTCACCAGTGTTTTATACAATTCCAACATTATATTTTGATTTGATATTGGCTATTAAGGTGAACGGAGATCTTGTGATGCAGTTGGTAGCAGCCCTGCCTCTGAGCCAGGAGCACCAGGTTTAAGACCTACCCCAATGCTTGATGGCCAAGGAAGGTGGGTTCACATCGCGGCCAAACAGGCTGAGTAACAACCTGCAAAATTCTTCCAACACACACCAATGGCAGTAAGAGTGGGAGAGGTTCCTGGTCCGCCAGGTGATAGAACGAAAATTGGAGCCTCTACCATTATCCTTAGCTTCAGACTACAACGTGTGTGTCAAACATGTATGTTGCCACAGCAACTCGGATTCCTGGATGGTTGGCTGGATCAGACTGGTGCCAACAGATCCCCATTCCGGCTGGGGTGGATTTGTGGTGGAGGTCATAGTGCTGCCACCGGGCCGCCCTGTGCCTTGGGATCTTTTATTCACACCTGGGAGGGCCAATGGCGCAAGATTCCAGCTGATTCCTGCGGGAGTGTTGCACTCCCTCAGTACCGCACCAGAGTGTCAGCCTTGATTTCTGGTGCTCAGGAACGGGACCTGAGACTGGGACCGTGTGACTCAGAGGTGAGAGAGTTGCCAATCAAGTTACAGCTGGCACCCCTCCCTTTCATAATGAAATACGACAACGATAATTAATCAATCTACTGCACCATGAAATGCAATCTTTAAAAAAAAACTCAGCAATTAAAAGGGTATGGGGAAAATGATAAACACTTCATTTGGTAAAGTGTTAGGATTTTAACTATGATAAAACATCAAGGCTGACACTCGTGCGGTACTGAAGGAGTGCTGTACTCCCGCTGGTTGCAGCTGGAATCGTAAGCCATTGGCCCTCTCAGGTGCGCATAAACGATCCCAAGGCACAGGATGGCGCAGTGGTCAGCACTGTTGCCTCACAGTGCTGAGTACCCAGGTTCGATTCCAGCCCCGGGTCAATGTCCATGTGGAGTTTGCACATTCTCCCCGTGTCTGCGTGGGTCTCACCCCCACAACCCAAAATGATGTGCAGAGTAGGTTAATTGGCCACGCTAAATTGGCCCTTAATTGGGAAAAAAATTGGGTATTCTAAATTAATTTTTACAAAAAAGATCCCAAGGTACTATTTTTAAAAAAAAATTCTGGTCTTTTCCAATTAAGGGACAATTTGGCGTGGCCAGTCCAACTACCCTGCACATCTTTGGGTTGTGGGCGTGACACCCACGCAGACACAGGCAGAATGTGCAAACTTCATGCGGACAGTGGCTCAGGGCTGTGATTGAACCCGGATCCTCAGCACCGTGAGACAGCAGTGCCAACCACTGTGGCACCGTGAGACAGCAGTGCCAACCACTGTGGCACCGTGAGACAGCAGTGCCAACCACTGCGCCACCGTGCCAGCCCCCTCAAGGCACTATCTTGAAGAGGATTAGTGGAGTTATTCTTGGTGTCCGGCCAATACCTATTGCTCACTCACCATCACAAACAGATTATCTGGTTAATATTGCACGGCTCTCTGTGGCTGCCACATTTCCGACATTCAACACTAAGAACACGTCAAATGTACATAATTGGCTGCAAAGCGCTCCGAGCTACCTGATAGTCGTGGAAAAATTCATATAAATGCAAGTCATCGTTTCTATCGTAATGTGGACCAAAGTGCATGTGCACGTAGAAATTGGCCAGTTATTCTAAGCAGCCCATGTCGATGTTTATCCTCCACGGGAGTAATGTGTTTGCTCTGTTCCCAAATCTCTTTATTTGCGCTCCCTCCAGCCATCGATCAAAATTATTCATAAATGTCAGCCTTGGGTGGCACAGTGGTTAGCACTGCTGCATCATGGCGCTGAGTACCCGGGTTCGATCCCGGCCCGGGTCACTGTCCGTGTGGAGTTTGCACATTCTCCCCGTGTTTGTGTGGGTCTCACCCCCACAGCCCAGAGATGTGCAGCGTAGGTGGATTGGCCACGCTAAATTGACCCTTATTTGGGTAATAAAATTGGCTATTCTAAATTTATTTTTTAAAAAGAAAGCAAAAAACTGCTTTCTGCTTTAGTTACGCTCTCTCGCTCTCTCTATCTCAGAATACTCTGTGGGGGGGGGGGGGGGGGGGGGGAGTTCTGCTCTCAGCTGTAATTCTCATGTCAGAACATAACAATTATGCCCTCCAAATTGCAGCTGTCTGCTTCAGAGTTGGCCTCTCTCCTCCTCCTCCACACTCCCCACAAGGCAGATTGTTCCACTCAAGTTATGATCTCCATCATGCTATCGAACACATGCCATTGCCCCTGGCTTTTCACTCTTTATAACCAACCTCCCATCACGCAGTCCCTGATTAGGTATTAGCATACAAAGCTCCTTAAATAGCGCAGAGAATAACTGACGGGCCAAAACGAAGGGAGGGTGGTCAGAATTACAGACAAACGCACAGCTCTCCACTAATTCAGAACTTGTACTTTAAGGGACTGGCAGAAATCTGGGTTTGGTAATCCATCAGCACCTTCTTTAGTCCCAATGCTACCATTAACACATCCCTTGTCTTGTGTCCATGATATCTTGTCAATCGCTCCTTAGCTCCCATGAATTGCATGACATTCTATTCTGCTCCACCACCCTTCAATTATATAATCAATCACATTTCTGCCCCTCTTCAGCTCCAGAGGTCATACAGAATCAAACGGTAACTCTATGTCTGCACAGATGCTGCCAGATCTGAGTTTGTCTAGCATTTTGTTTCAAATTCAGACTTCCAGAATCTGCAGTATTTTGCTTTTACTTATGTCCTTTCGTATTGCCCACGTTCAAAGTATTTTTGCGAGATCAATGCGCTTGTGCCCCCTCAGAGTGGTGAGATCCAATTTAAATAAATTCCAGCAGCAAGCTTTTGTGTATTTAAAAATAAATAAAATTATTTATTCTCACATACTTGTCCTGGAGTTTTAAATGCAATGTTCCATGCCCACTGCCACACATACAAAGGTTAGGTACAGATGAGGAAAAAAGCAATATGATTGCAAAAAACAATTATTTCAGTCTCTTTTGTAGCAGACATGTAGCTTTAGATGAATTAATTCTTTGGCTAGAGTGGAGATATTGTGAGCCAAAGGGTTCTCAGTAAGCTGTGAGGCTGCTTGTAGTTGAATTTCCAGGAGGTTGGATCTCTGGTGATTGTAGGGATAGAACAAATAGTTTGAGAGAGGATTCTTCTCCCACTTTCAAGGTATATTTGTTTTACCTTGGCTGTGTGGTTGTCTTTCAGTTGGTTTGATGGCTTTTCAGTTGGCATTTGTCGTGATATTTCTGATCAGAAGACCGTCTACTTTTTTGTTGAAAAGAACAGGGAACAAATATGACTTTAACCAATTGACAAGTCCAAATTCGTCCTTCCATAAAATGGTGGGTTGGACTGGTACACATCCTGCGTTGTAGACGTTCACAGTTTTGGATGAGGAACAATCACAAAACAATGAAAGGTCGATGGGATCCATTTCATATTTGCAGGATTCTCTGGCCGCCAGTCGTGTTTTCCTGCGCGGCGCGACCTCGCTGACAGCAGGATCCTCCGTTCTGGCAGCCGGCCAATAGGATTTCCCATTGTGGGTACCTCATTGTTGGGAAACCCGCGGGCGTCGGTGTGCTGCCATGGAGTGGAGGATCCCGCCGACGGAGAATTCCGCTCATGGAGTTTCAGCGCACCTTGTCCCTGGTGAAACATGGAGACAAGTTGTTTGCAAACCCCATGGTTTATGTCCACTCTTAAACAATGAGACCGTGGGACCCGGGTTAGAAATATACAACAAAGGATCGTCAGCATACAGCGATACCTTATGATCCACCTCTCTCACTATCCCCCTCCACTTACCCGAGCTCCTCAGCGCAATGGCCAAGGGTTTTATTGCCAACGCAAATGAAACGGTTCCCTGTGCAGCTGAAAATATCCCAAGTTCACCTCATTTTTATGGACACATGCCTTTGGTTCCTTATATAACAATTTGACCCACGCCATAAACGTAGGCCCAATCCCAAACTGCTCCTAGACTGCAAACAAATAACCCCACTCTACTTGATCAAACGCCTTCTCTGCATCCAGCGCCACCACTACCTCCAGCTCCCCCCCCCCCTCCCCCCCACCTCTGATGGGGAGAGCACCACATTTAACAAGCGTCGCACATTCAAGGACAACTGCCTGCGGAAGGCTCTCCTCCAACCTCAGCACCAACACTTTGGCAAGAATCTTGGCATCCACATTCAACAGAGATATTGGCCAATACGACCCACACTCCACCGGGTCCATATTCTTTTTGAACAACAGTGAAACAGATGCCTGCCCCATTGTCTCCGGGCGTGCCCCTTTAGCCACAGTGAACTCAAACATCTCCACCAACCTTCAAAAACCTCTTATAGAATTCCACTATGAACCCATCCAGCCCCTGTGCTTTACCTCTTTGCATCTTCCCTATTGCCGTCTGAACCGTCTCAATCCCTACTGGCTCCTCCCCCCTGCCTTCTCCTCCTCTAGGCCACTCTAGCCCCTCCAGCCCCAAACCTCCCTCATGTCTGACTCACCCCTCAGAGGCTCTGACCTACACAACCTCAATACCTTAAATGACCTATTCACCTGCTCTGGCACCACCACCAGCTGCTTCGCCCCTCCCTGACCTGAAGAATCTCTCGCAGAGCTGCTCCGCCAGCAAGTGACTGGCCACCTCCTCGTTTTCAGACACCACACCATCCGCCTGCCTCAACTGGCGTACCACTTTCCCTGTAGACAAAGGTCTGCATCCCTTTCTACTGACCAAAAGCAACGGATTGGGATCCTCCGCATACTTCCCATCAACCTTCAAGATTTCATCAACCAGCCGTTACCACTCCTCTCTTGTGTCCCAATCCACCTGCGCCTTAGAGATGTTCTCGCCCCTTACCACCGCCTCCCACACCACTGACGGCAAAATCGCCCCATTATTAAACCCCACATAATCGTTAATCACCTCTGCCATCCTGACACAACCCAGAGCCATAAAAGCCCCACATCCATCCTCCACGCCGGCCTCTGTGCCGGCCCCTTCTCCAGCCCCACATCCATCCTCTACACCAGCCTCTGTGCCGGCCCCTTCTCCAGCCCCACATCCATCCTCCACCCCGGCCTCTGTGCAGCCCCTTCTCCAGCCCCACATTCATCCTCCACACCAGCCTCTGTGCAGCCCCTTCTCCAGGCCCACATCCATCCTCCACACCGGCCTCTGGGCAGGCCCCTTCTCCAGCCCCACATCCATCCTCCACACCGGCCTCTGTGCAGGCCCTTCTCCAGGCCCACATCCATCCTCCACACCAGCCTCTGTGCAGGCCCCTTTCCCGGGACCACATCCAACCTCCACACCGGCCTCTGTGCAGCCCCCTTCTCCAGGCCCACATCCAACCTTCACCCCGGCCTCTGTGCAGCCCCCTTCTCCAGGCCCACATCCATCCTCCACACCAGCCTCTGTGCAGCCCCCTTCTCCAGGCCCACATCCATCCTCCACACCAGCCTCTGTGCCGGCCCCTTCTCCAGCCCCACATCCATCCTCCACACCGGCTTCTGTGCCGGCCCCTTTCCCAGCCCCACATCCAACCTCCACACCGGCCTCTGTGCCGGCCCCTTTCCCAGCCCCACATCCATCCTCCACACCGGCCTCTGTGCAGGCCCTTCTCCAGGCCCACATCCATCCTCCACACCAGCCTCTGTGCAGGCCCCTTTCCCGGGACCACATCCAACCTCCACACCGGCCTCTGTGCAGCCCCCTTCTCCAGGCCCACATCCAACCTTCACCCCGGCCTCTGTGCAGCCCCCTTCTCCAGGCCCACATCCATCCTCCACACCAGCCTCTGTGCAGCCCCCTTCTCCAGGCCCACATCCATCCTCCACACCAGCCTCTGTGCCGGCCCCTTCTCCAGCCCCACATCCATCCTCCACACCAGCCTCTGTGCAGCCCCCTTCTCCAGGCCCACATCCATCCTCCACACCAGCCTCTGTGCCGGCCCCTTCTCCAGCCCCACATCCATCCTCCACACCGGCTTCTGTGCCGGCCCCTTTCCCAGCCCCACATCCAACCTCCACACCGGCCTCTGTGCCGGCCCCTTTCCCAGCCCCACATCCATCCTCCACACCGGCCTCTGTGCCGGCCCCTTCTCCAGCCCCACATCCATCTTCCACACCGGCTTCTGTGCAGCCCCTTCTCCAGCCCCACATCCAACCTTTACCCCGGCCTCTGTGCCGGCCCCTTCTCCAGGCCCACATCCATCCTCCACACCAGCCTCTGTGCAGCCCCCTTCTCCAGGCCCACATCCAACCTTCACCCCGGCCTCTGTGCAGCCCCCTTCTCCAGGCCCACATCCATCCTCCACACCAGCCTCTGTGCAGCCCCCTTCTCCAGGCCCACATCCAACCTTCACCCCGGCCTCTGTGCAGCCCCCTTCTCCAGGCCCACATCCATCCTCCACACCGGCCTCTGTGCAGCCCCCTTCTCCAGGCCCACATCCAACCTTCACCCCGGCCTCTGTGCAGCCCCCTTCTCCAGGCCCACATCCATCCTCCACACCAGCCTCTGTGCAGCCCCCTTCTCCAGGCCCACATCCATCCTCCACACCGGCCTCTGTGCCGGCCCCTTCTCCAGCCCCACATCCATCCTCCACACCGGCTTCTGTGCCGGCCCCTTTCCCAGCCCCACATCCAACCTCCACACCGGCCTCTGTGCCGGCCCCTTTCCCAGCCCCACATCCATCCTCCACACCGGCCTCTGTGCCGGCCCCTTCTCCAGCCCCACATCCATCCTCCACACCGGCCTCTGGGCAGGCCCCTTCTCCAGCCCCACATTCATCCTCCACACCGGCTTCTGTGCCGGCCCCTTCTCCAGCCCCACATCCATCCTCCACACCGGCCTCTGTGCCGGCCCCTTCTCCAGGCCCACATCCATCCTCCACACTGGCCTCTGTGCCGGCCCCTTTCCCAGCCCCACATCCATCCTCCACACCGGCCTCTGTGCCGGCCCCTTTCCCAGCCCCACATCCAACCTCCACACCGGCCTCTGTGCCGGCCCCTTCTCCAGCCCCACATCCATCCTCCACACCGGCCTCTGTGCCGGCCCCTTCTCCAGCCCCACATCCATCCTCCACACCGGCCTCTGTGCCGGCCCCTTCTCCAGGCCGACATCCATCCTCCACACCGGCCTCTGTGCAGGCCCTTCTCCAGGTCCACATCCAACCTCCACACCAGCCTCTGTGCCGGCCCCTTCTCCAGCCCCACATCCATCCTCCACACCGGCCTCTGTGCAGCCCCTTCTCCAGCCCCACATCCAACCTCCACATCGGCCTCTGTGCCGGCCCCTTCTCCAGGCCCACATCCATCCTCCACACCGGCCTCTGTGCAGGCCCTTCTCCAGGTCCACATCCATCCTCCACACCAGCCTCTGTGCCGGCCCCTTCTCCAGCCCCACATCCATCCTCCACACCGGCCTCTGTGCCGGCCCCTTCTCCAGCCCTACATCCATCCTCCACACCGGCCTCTGTGCCGGCCCCTTTCCCAGCCCCACATCCATCTTCCACACCGGCTTCTGTGCCGGCCCCTTCTCCAGGCCGACATCCATCCTCCACACCGGCCTCTGTGCCGGCCCCTTCTCCAGCCCTACATCCATCCTCCACACCGGCCTCTGTGCCGGCCCCTTCTCCAGCCCCACATCCAACCTCCATGCCGGCCCCTTCTCCAGCCCCACATCCAACCTCCATGCCGGCCTCTGTGCCGGCCCCTTCTCCAGTCCCACATCCAACCTCCACACCGGCCTCTGTGCCGGCCCCTTCTCCAGCCCCACATCCATCCTCCACACCAGCCTCTGTGCAGGCCCTTCTCCAGGACCACGTCCACCAAACATGGAGCATGATCCGAAATGCCAATCACCAAGTATTCCACTTTCCTGACCCCCGACAACAACAAACTCCCCATAATAAATAAGTCAATTCTTGAGTATACATTATGCACTGGCGAAAAAAAGGAATACTCTCTGCCCCCTGGATATAAGAACCGCCATAGATCTGCTCCCCCCCCCGTCTCCTTCAGCACACTCCCTGCTCACTCCTCCCCCGAAGGGGTCAACGAGCGCGGCTTAGACTGATCCATCTTTGGATTCAACATTGCATTTAAATCCACACCTAAAATTAACTGATGCGTGTCCGGACTTGGTATGGTCACCAACATTCTCTTCATAAACCCTACATCATCCCAATTCGGGGCGTATACACTGACCAACACCACCAACCTCCTCTCCAATGTAACCGTTACTATACTGTATCTGCCCCACTGATCTGCCACCACCTTCTCCATCTGAACCTAACTCTCTTACCCACTAATACCACTGGGCCCTGCGATCAAAGCTCGAGTGGGTGGTTAGCTCTGCTGCCTCATGGCGCTGAGGATCGGGGTTCGATCCCGGCCCCGAGTCGCCGTCCATGTGGAGTTTGCACATTCTCCCCGTGTCTGCGTGGGTCTCACTCCCACAACCCAAAGATGTGCAGGTTAGGTGGATTGGCCACGCTAAATTGCCCCTTAATTGGAAAAAAAAATGAATTGGGCACTCTTAAATTTTTTTTTTCAAAAATCAAAGTCCGAGTGAAATGCCCGACTCACCCAACCCTTCTGAAGCCTAACCTGGTCCTTCACCCTCAATTGGGTCTCCTGCAACAGCACCACATCAGCTCGCAAACTCTTCAAATGAGAGAAGACTCTTGCCCGCCTCATTGGCCAATCCCTGCACATTCCCATTCAGATTGGGGGTCTCTCACCACCCCTTCCCCCATCAGCCATGACCAAGGCCCCACCCCAAAAGTAGGAACATACCCCACCCCTAGGAACTGTCAGCCAGCTACCCCTCCTTCTTGAAATCACTCCTCTCTGCATACTCCCATCCCCTCATCCCAGGCCCATCGAAACCTATCCACACAGGCACGGCTGGCCGCAACCCCTAACCCCCCCTCGCTCCGTTCACGAGACGACTTAGGTTTGCTAGTGAGATGGGTCCCGCCAGAGCACCTACCCGACACATACCTCGTACAATAACCATAGGAAAGCCACCCCCACAACAGCCCCCCCCCCCCCCCCCCCCCCCACCACCCACAACAGCCCCCCCCCCCCCCCCCCCCCCCCACCACCCACAACAGCTCTCCTCCACCTTCCGCAGCTCCTCTCCCATCGAGGCGAGCTGGTCGCTGTGCTGCGACAATGCCTCCTCCATCTCTCCTTGCTCCCACACTACCGATGTCACTCCAAGAGCCTTGATTATTGGGACCTGTTGGAACCATCAATTCACCAGACACGTGTTTCCGATATGAATCTAGGCTTTAATCGACTTCCTTCAGAGCCAGCCTGTTACCCGTTGATAAACTCTTAGTGAACTCAGGCTGACTCTGGACAAGGGTATTTATACAGCTGCACTAGGGTGAGGAGTCGTGGGCGGAGCCAAGGGTGGAGCCCAGTAAAAGTTCCTGAGTACTCCCAGAGCTACTCCCCCTAGTGGTAGGATAGCGCTACTGCGCTTACAAAGAGTGTGTGAATTATCATAAGACCATAAGACATAGGAGTGGAAGTAAGGCCATTCGGCCCATCGAGTCCACTCCACCATTCAATCATGGTTGATTTCAACTCCATTTACCCGCTCTCTCCCCATAGCCCTTAATTCCTCGAGAAATCAAGAATTTATCAATTTCTGTCTTAAAGACACTCAATGTCCCGGCCTCCACCGCCCTCTGTGGCAATGAATTCCACAGACCTACCACTCTCTGGCTGAAGAAATTTCTCCTCATCTCTGTTCTAAAGTGACTCCCTTTTATTCTAAGGCTGTGCCCCCGCGTTCTAGTCTCCCCTGCTAATGGAAACAACTTCCCTACGTCCATCCTATCCAAGCCATTCATTATCTTGTACGTTTCTATTAGATCTCCCCTCAACCTCCTAAACTCCAATGAATATAATCCCACGATCCTCAGACGTACATATATATATATATATATATTACATTCATATATATATTACATTCACCACAGGACCAATATATCACCCACCAAGTGTTTGAGCATTCCCATGCTGCTCAAAACGCTCAGCAAACTTCCGCTCAAACTCCATCGCCATCTCCTGGGCCAATGTGTCTACTGTAATGGGCCCAGGCCCACCCTGCGATCTTGCCCCGGCCACCTTTCTTCCCACAGCACTCTGCGCCGAACCCGGGCTCTCAGGCGGCCTAGCGCTTGTTTCTCTTCGTCCTGTATTCTCCCACTGGGTTTTCGACATCTCTGATTACAGGTTTACTGGAGACTGTTCAAATAACCCCCCCCCCCCCCCCCTGTGGTGGAGGTAATACCTTCAGTTTTTGAGGAGAATCATGCTGGATTATGCACACAAGGCAGGGAGGATTCAGTAAAGAGGCAAGCATCACCACCCATAACCCAAGGATGCCAGCTAAAACAAACAAATCTGAGGACAGGTGATTTTAGATTTAGATTTGTTACGTATACAAATGTAGAGTGAAAAATATTGTTCTGTGCACAGTCCAGACAGATCGGTCCATACATGAAAACATACAATAAATAAACAATGTAAATACATAGAGATCGGGTGAAGCATACAGAATATAGTGCCACTACTGTACAGATGTATAGAAAGATCAGTTTGGTCCAGAAGAGGGCCATTCAGGAGCCTGGTAACAGCAGGGAAGAAGCTGTTTTTAAATGTATTGGTGCATGCTCTCAAACACTTAGATCTTCATTCATAACAGTTAGACTTGAGGGGTGCAGGATCCCATTCTTCCTTATTTCTTTGGTATTTTCACAATTCCACAATAATAAACCAAGGTCAGGTTCATCCTAAATTCCAACTATTTGACGTGATGGAACAGAAATTAGACAAGACATATTCAGCGGTTTACCTCACAGACCAAATTCATTTCTACATAGTTGATCTCTTCTCGGAGAACGCTGACAAAATTCAGCAGGTCTGGCAGCACCTGTAGAGAGGGAACAAACATTTCAAGTCCGTTTAGCCCTTCATCAGAACAGAGGATGGGAAAATCTGTTAGATACCATACTGTAGTAGGAAGAGATGGCTACAAGAATGTAGCAATCTTAAGACATAGACGCCCAGTCAAAAGTTGTTAGAACTCAATGTTGAATCCAGACACAACATAGTTTCAACTTTAGACTATGACTTTTCTCCTCCATTCCAACCCCTTAAAAAAAAAAATTCCCATACATTTTGGGCTCGATGCTAAAACTCCACTCTCACCTGCACTTTGTCATCTATCTCACTTGCTACACACTTGTGTTGCAATCGCTTCCAGCTCCAGTCTTGTCTCTAACAGATATTCCCTCAGTTCTGATGGGGAGTGAAACAAACTCGAAACGTTAACTCTGTTCTCTCTCTCTCTAAAGATGATGCCAGACCTGGTGAGTTTCCCCAGCATGGTTAGTTTCAGATTCCAACATCCATAGTATGTTGCCCATTTCCCTTCGACTTCCGACCCACTGCCAACACAGGAATTGTAGGAAAGTTAAAATGGGATGAACATTCTCTTCGGTGGCTGCTGCCCATGAAGCCACTCTCGGTGCAGGGGACTTGCTCCTGGCCACCTCCTGCCTCCTTTTTTGTGCTTCTTCTCCATGGCATCTTGAAAGATGCGGAACAGGTCCAGATTGGTCAACCAGCAGTTGGCTGAAGCCATCAATGGTGCAGCCAAAGTCTCTTGTGGGAAGGGTGAGAATAACTGTGTTGGGAGGAGAAGCAAGAGCGGGAAGGAAGGAACCTGTGATTGGAGGAGCTGGAGCAGCAAGCATTGGTGATAGTTGGAAATGTAAAACCCCAAATTAATTGGATGTTTCCTCCAGTGAGAGTGCAATGAAGGATCACTAAATAGTTGAGCCCTTATGTGACCGTGTACTACACTCCACCAGGCAGGCCCTTTGCAATGAGATGACCGCTCATTCCTCTAAATTCCAGGGGATAAAGGCCTAAGGTTTTGCTCATAGAAAACCCCACTCATCCCAGGCATTAGTTGAGTGAACCTTCATTGTACACCCTCTAAAGGAAATATTACTTTTGGTATTTCTAGGTTTTGCACCTCCAAGCTGCACCAATGAGCCTGGGGCGCACCCACAAGAAGTCAGGTCTATATAAACAAGCCAGCCCACAAATGGAAATGAGACACATTGGAGACAGATTGTAAACATAGAGCAAGGATGGCCCCAACATTTAATGACACCGTGCTGTCTTGGGGTTAAGTCAGGGGTGAGGAGGGAGTAGACTTTTCCTCAGCAACAGGAAGAAACCTGCATCTCTCATCAGGAATGGAGATAGGGGAGGGAGGAGACAAACAAATGGCACATTGCACTCTGGAGGCAATGGAAGTTCAAATATGTAAGCAGGTTGGAAATGCGTGATTGAATTTACTGATTCAACTATATTTGCCCGCCCAGTAGCTGGCGACAATTAAAAATAACTGACGTCAGCTGACTTCATCCCATCAATGATCAAATTATGTCAAGACTGAATAATTGAGGATCAAGGTTGTGACTTTGCTGTAACTAAATCATATTGCTTTGTGTTTGCCCACAGAATGGGAGGAAAACTCGAATGTAGCACTGAACCTGGAAACGATCTTCAGCAATAAAAGCTGCAGTAATAACGAGTTCCAAGAATTACATCTAACTATTAATCATTGCAATTTTCTTTTGGAATAGGCTGCCATTGAGTGCAATAAATGCAGGCTCAAATGAATGTTTGCAATTAAATGCAAATGAGAAAGAATGTGCAGATGTTTAGGTTCAAACTAGAATGGGTTTCAAAATTCCACAAACACAAGATGTGATTTAAATGTTTTTTTTTATAAATTTAGAGTGCCCAATTCATTTCGTCCAATTCAGAATGGAGTTCAGTTACGAGTGGCGTACCACAAGGATCTGTTCTGGGGCCGTTGCTGTTTGTCATTTTTATAAATGACCTAGAGGAGGGCACAGAAGGTTGGGTGAGTAAATTTGCAGACGACACTAAAGTCGGTGGAGTTGTAGACAGTGTGGAAGGATGTTGCAGGTTACAGAGGGACTTAGATAAGCTGCAGAGCTGGGTTGAGAGGCGGCAAATGGAGTTTAATGTAGAGAAGTGTGAGGTGATTCACTTTGGAAAGAAAAACAGGAATGCGGAATATTTGGCTAATGGTAACATTCTTAGCAGTGTGGATGAGCAGAGGGATCTCGGTGTCCATGTACATAGATCCCCGAAAGTTGCCACCCAGGTTGATAGGGTTGTGAAGAAGGCCTATGGTGTGTTGGCCTTTATTGGTAGAGGGATTGAGTTCTGGAGCCATGAAGTCATGTTGCAGCTGTACAAAACTCTGGTACGGCCGCATTTGGAGTATTGCATACAGTTCTGGTCGCCTCATTATAGGAAGGACGTGGAAGCTTTGGAACGGGTGCAGAGGAGATTTACCAGGATGTTGCCTGGTATGGAGGGAAAATCTTATGAGGAAAGGCTGATGGACTTGAGGTTGTTTTCGTTAGAGAGAAGGTTAAGAGGTGACTTAATAGAGGCATACAAAATGATCAGAGGGTTAGATAGGGTGGACAGCGAGAGCCTTCTCCCGCGGATGGAGGTGGCTAGCACGAGGGGACATAGCCTTAAATTGAGGGGTAATAGATATAGGACAGAGGTCAGAGGTAGGTTTTTTACGCAAAGAGTGGTGAGGCCGTGGAATGCCCTACCTGCAACAGTAGTGAACTCGCCAACATTGAGGGCATTTAAAAGTTTACTGGATAAGCATATGGATGATAAGGGCATAGTGTAGGTTAGATGGCCTTTAGTTTTTGACTTCCCATGTCGGTGCAACATCGTGGGCCGAAGGGCCTGTACTGCGTTGTATCGTTCTACGTTCTAAGGGGCAATTTAGTGTGACCAATCCACCTAAACTGCACATTTTTGGGTTGTGGGGGCAAAACCCACGCAAACACGGGGAGAATGTGCAAACTCCACACGGACAGTGACCCAGAGCCGGGATCGAACCTGACCTCTGCGCCATGAGGCTGCAGCACTAACCACTGCGCCGCCCTAAGATGTGCTTTAAAAATGGATGACCTATTTACTAATCGTCTAACAATTCTACACCTCATCTCCCATCACCATGAAAAGGCCTGCATCTTTCCTCCATTTTGTGAGGCTCCTGTGCTTTGCTTTCCCGCCTTGGGAGAACACGACGATAACTTTGCAGACTACGGTGGAGAATTGTGGTTGGACCAAGGAACATGGCTAGGCGCACAAGCACGAGCCAATCCAATATGGCAGTCTGCAGTTGTGATTAGGTGGTGGAAAATTGGGAGCTTGTTGTCTCCAAGGTAGGCCAGAGGCTGGAGTATGGAATTGAAGATGACACTTCAGGTGCAGACTGAAAGGATGACTGCTCTCTTTTGGAGGGCCCCCCCTCTCTCAGATGAGATGCTAAACCAGTTCCTCGGGTAAATGCCAAAGGGCTCATGTCACTGCAAATTAATAGAACGAATTTCCCTAGATTAACTGGCAATTTATCACATTGCTTTGTACAACGTTGTTGTCATATTTCTCTACAAGATCTGCCTCCTGTGCCACTGACTGAAGTACTTGGGATGCGTCGAAGTTATGGAATATGCCATACGAATCAAGTTCCTACAGGGGTCACGAACAATATTTGCCCATTTAAAAAATAAGACATATTATCCATCAATTTTATTTAATACTTTTATTTTTTTTTAAAAACAGTCAAGAAGCAGTAATGGTTGAACACAAGTGTTTCCTTGTAGCATTACAGGTTTAAAAAATGTTTCAGAATGCCATGCCCTTCTCCACAGCTGCCAGAAACTGATCAAATGCATTGAAATCTCCCCCACACTTGTCACTTTAGTTCAACACAGTAACCTCAATGTTATTTAGCCAATTGATTTTGTGGCCTTAAACACTCATACAGAATGTCACCCAGTCTTCTAACCAGCTCACACATCCGTTGCAGAAAGAATACGCCCTCGGCCTTCAGTGAAGGGCTCCATCTCAACAGCCAAATGGCCACAAGCTCCATGGTATATTTGGTCTACATACTCACTTTGATTGAGTTGCCCATTTAAGACAAACGGGGAGAATTTTTTTTCTCTCGGGGTGGGGGGGCTGAGAGTTTTTGGAACTCTCTTCCTCAAAACAGAATAAAATGAAAATCGCTTAATCACAAGCAGGCTTCAAATGAAGTTACTGTGAAAAGTCCCGAGTCCACCGGTTCAGGGAGGTTGGTACGGGAATTGAATCCGCGCTGCTGGCCTTGGTCTGTTTTACAAGCCAGCTATTTAGCCCACTGTACTAAACCTGCCCCAAAGCAGATTCTTTGAATAATTTAAGGCACAGCAAGATTCCTGATAAGCTTTCACTGCTCACCCTTGCTTATCAGGGGTAGGTGGGAACCAGGTCAGACTACTGAAAGTTGGAGCAGGCTCAAGGGGCCGACTACTTACTTGCACGTTTGTGTAACCTCAGCCTCTCGAAAGCCTGGATTTGGACTTCCTATATCGACCCAGTTCTGAGAGTTGGAGTCAGGTTAGACTGTTGCTGCCTAAGCATGTGATGTGCACCCAGTTACTCAGGAACCAATAGCTGTAGATACTTGTTAAAATTTCATCGTGCTTAACAGATGTTGACATTTTTAGATCAGATACAGATTACACACCCATTTGTTCTGTAGCATTGAAAATTTAGTGCATTTAAGTGAAACGTTATCCACAATGAAGAATGTTTTTCCTCACTGCATTGGCTTTCTCAAACTAAAGCAGTAAGTTGCAAACTGGAAACTCTCAACTAACCAGTTTCTTGGTGACAGCAAGAAACATTTGCATTTATATAATGTCTTCTAGCAGCTCAGGACATTCCAAAGTGCTTCACAGCCAAACAATACCATTGAAATGCAAGAGATGCTCTACTGTAGGCAATGCAGCAGCCAGTTTGTGCGCAGCAAACTCCCACCAAAAGAAATGTGACAATAACAGATTTGGTTTGAGTTCATTAAGGGATAAATATTGGAGAGCGCACGAGACAAAAAGTCAACAAATTGTCCAGTACATTTCTCATGTTGGCAGTGTGCCGATTCACGAAAGGTGCCCTGCTATTTAAGATTAAATGACTTATAGTATTGACTTGATAAATTGTGAGATGTTCTGATACCTGCAAAAAGATTTGTCTCTTGCTTGCGTACTTTTTGGAGATGGTTCCATGGGGTTCAATAGGACTTAAATGCAAGCAGTAAAGGTTCTACTATCCAATCATGAAAATGTTTCTAAGGATGCCATCAGGCAAAAACTTCTCAATCATCATCAATCTCTTCTAAATTTGAAGTAAAAACATCACTAATTATAATTTCTATCTTTTTTGTGTCTGCCAATTTAAAAAGTGCTATTCCTTTTTAAAAATAAAATTCAGAGAACCCAATTCATTTTTTCCTATTAAGGGGCAATTTAGCGTGGCCAATCCACCTACCCTACACATCTTTGGCTTGTGGGGGCGAAACCCACGCAAAAACAGGGAGAATGTGCAAACTCCACATGGACAGTGACCCAGGGCCAGGATCGAACCTGGAACCTCAACGCCGTGTGGCAGCAGTGCTAACCGCTGCACCACCATGCTGTCCCGAAAGTGCTATTCCTTGAGCCACATTTTGTTATTTCCTTGTGCTTCTCAGACTTGTAACTGTTACTTTTTGGCTTAAGATTCCTGCTGTGCACCATCAGATCATTCGATGCATTGGGGTTGCATTCCCCTTATTGTGAATCTGTTCACTTTCAAGTAAGAGCTTTCAAACAAGTGCTGATAGCTGTAATATTTCCACGGGCCCTTTGTCAGAGTTGGTTTAGATTGCTTTGCAGCCTTTAATAGGTCAGCGTGGATCCAGTATCAAATTTATAAAAAGTTTATAAGTTAGGCTCAAACACAGCCACATATGTCTGTGAGGCTGTATAGATAATCAAGGATGGCCAACTTGGAGACGAGGCGGTAAGGGAAGGCAAATATTTAACATTTTCAGCCAATAATATTGTTAATAGTCCATCAATTTATAAGCATTTCAACACTGATAGAGAATACAAAGACAAAATCTCGAGGTATTAACAGTTGGAATCGGCAGGATAATCTATGTTGGCACAAGACCTGAAATGTGTGGAATGAATTTGCATTTTCCATGACGACCTTCATAATCCTCTAAAAAATGAATGAACAAGCCCCAGTGAAATTGGAACACCTAGATTTGGACTGAATTCAAACATGAAGGCACAGGGCTTTTAAAAGAAACAATGGTCTAAGATTGTTTAGCAAAGTCTACTTTAGCTATTCCTGGTATCCCATTCAGTAGATAGGTAACTTCACTTCCACACACAGGCTGCAATTTTAATATTTTTCCAAAAGTTGAAGGACACTTAAAAATAAGCCACAAGGACAGACATAATTGGAAATGTTTCAATACATACAAGCCTTTTGAAGCAAAATATTGGCAGCTCAATGCAGGCGAGGCAAAAAAGTAGTTGGCGCTCAAGTTAAAAGGCACAGGATCTGTTCGAAAATCTTAAATCTCAAAACTAACCTCATGACTGGCGCATTCTGCTGACAAGTTATTTGATGCCAACAGTTATCTGCAGTTTTGAAACAGATATGCCAGGGCATTTCCATGCTGTCTTTTATTAGTCCACCACCCCCACTCACTGACACACTGTTGGAGGAATGCATGTATTTTTTTGTGCAATCTCCCTTTCCAGAAATGAACTTAACACACGAGGAGAACCTTTAAAAACACAGCACACATACTTTTAGCATAAATGAGAATCTAAAAAACAAAAATCAATGGATGAGGGACGAATTGTAAAACTCCAAAAGTAAATCGATGAAACGCACAAATCTCAGGATTAAGAGGCGTCTCATTTTTAATTCTTCTGTGCCCGAGGCAGGAGGGACAACAACGTTTCCAGCTGTATTTGATTTTAAATCACGATTACACTTTGAAATTTCAAAAATATAACAGCAGAGATCAGGTCACAAGGCTACTGACAGTCATAGGACTGAAATGTAACTCCCCGAATGGAAATGAGACAGTTTGATTTCAAAGACACCAATTCAGCAACAGCTACAACTTCTGGCAAAACTACATGCGAGTGAATAAAATTACATTTCAAAAGGTATTTGATTTGTTGGCGGATGGAACAGGATAATAATTGGACTACCGACTGACTTGACCTGCTGGGGGCACAAATGAGGGCAATAGAAAAGAGGATACCCTCTCCAAACACCTCTCCTGTTTCCCTGTTGGACAAGAGTGGAAGGCAACTGAAAACCAGACTTAAAAAAATAAAAGTCAAAGAAAAAAAAATAACATAGTAACTCAGTTTGTTTACTTTAATGTCGTCTCATCCACGTTTAATACCAGCCATCTCTTTCCAGGTAATCTTTGAAATTGAAAACATCTTAATGCCTACACGAGTTTTTGAAACCCTGTCTAGATACATTTTGCCAAAACGTCTTCGATCAATAAGAAAATAATCCATTTTGAAAGTTACCTTTGATTTAGCCACCCCGTGGTGCACTCAAAACCAAAATATCCATAAATTCTGAGTCCATACCAGAAACATACAAAATTATTCTCATTCGGATAGTATCTGACTCTAGAAAACACACATCACAATCTTGTTTAGTGTCCTGAGATACCAGATTAACACGCATCCATTTTCACTGTGATATTATAACGGCCAAGCAAAAACTCAAATCTGCAGTGGCTTCTTTTACTTGAACCGCATTAACGATAAACACTGCTTCACCGCATACACCTTAAGAAGCTTTCAGGAGAAAATAAAGGATGTGCAACAATTCTGTGTATGTGCTAATTCCGTGCAACATCATTCCAGATTTGAATCCAAAAATAATGACAGCCCAACATATGCACATCAAATAGCGTGTGCAGGGAAGTAACAGTTCTTAAAATTGCCTCTGTTCTGACAGAGTGTAAAAGGCCAGAAGTCTCCCTATCAGAATTCAATTCCTTGTACCCATTGTAAAAGTATACATAAGCCAAAAACAATTCTTGTAGAATCATTCACATTAAGTTGTCAAAATATTGACTAGCTGCAATTATTCTTTTAAAACAAAGGCTTAAAATATATTGAAATGGCAAAAACAGCAACTCTGTACAGCCAAGTGCATTTTCATGAAAAGCTCTTGTTCAAAAAAAAATTCTTAAAATGGTTCTACTGCTCAGTCCACTGATTTTTTTTTTTGTTATTGTGTTTAGATGGCATCTCTGCATTATCCTCACTGTTGAACAAAAATGGACAGGATTAAACACTGAAGGTTACAAACAGAGGTTACTACTCGTCCGATCCCACAGTTCTCTTTGCTCGCTTACGGGGCGACCTCCTTGGGGACGTTTTGTCTGTGGAAAAATAAAGTTTATGTAATTAGAAATATTCCAATTTTCAAAGGGTCGAGTGACTGAGAAATTTAGATAAGTATGAAAACAATTTTAAATAATCCAATCAGACAAACAGACCAGTTATTTTCAATGCCATGGTATTGGGCAGCACAGTAGCATTGTGGTTAGCACAATTGCTTCACAGCTCCAGGGTCCCAGCTTCGATTCCTGGCTTGGGTCACTGTCTGTGCGGAGTCTGTGCAGAGTCTGCACGTTCTCCCAGTGTCTGCGTGGGTTTCCCCGGGTGCTTCGGTTCCCTCCCACAGTCCAAAGACGCGCAGGTTAGGTAGATTGGCCATGATAAATTGCCTCTTTGTCCAAAATTGTCCAAAAAGGTTAGGAGGGGTTATTAGGTTACGGGGATAGGGTGGAAGTGAGGGCTTAAGTGGGTCAGTGCAGAATCGATGGGCCGAATGAACATAGAACATAGAACAGTACAGCACAGAACAGGCCCTTCGGCCCTCGATGTTGTGCCGAGCAATGATCACCCTACTCAAACCCATGTATCCACCCTATACCCGTAACCCAACAACTCCCCCCCCCCCCCCCCCTTAACCTTACTATTAGGACACTACGGGCAATTTAGCATGACCAATCCACCTAACCCGCACATCTTTGGACTGTGGGAGGAAACCGGAGCACCCGGAGGAAACCCACGCACACACGGGGAGGACGTGCAGACTCCACACAGACAGTGACCCAGCCGGGAATCGAACCTGGGACCCTGGAGCTGTGAAGCATTTATGCTAACCACCATGCTACCGTGCTGCCCCTTCTAAACCATTCTAAACAAGAATGGTCTCCTTCTGCACTGTATGTCCTATGTTATTATCATAAGTAGGCTTCAATGAAGTTATTGTGAAAAGCCCCTAGTTGCCACATTCCGGCATCTGTTCGGGGAGGCCTGTACAGGAATTGAACCTGCGCTGCTGCCTTGTTCTGGATCTAGGTAGAGCAGCATAGTGGCTAGCACATTGCTTCACAGCTCCAGGGTCCCAGGTTCGATTCCAGGCTTGGGTCACTGTCTGTGTGGAATCTGCACGTTCTCCCCGTGTCTGCGTGGGTTTCCTCTGGGTGCTCCGGTTTCCTCCCACAGTCCAAAGACGTGCAGGTTAGGTGGATTGGCCGTGCTAAAATTGGCCTTAGTGTCCAAAATTGCCCTCAGTGTTGGGTGGGGTTACTGGGTTATGGGGATAGGGTGGAGGTGTGGACCTTGGGTAGGGTGCGCTGTCCAAGAACCAGTCCAGACTCAATGGGCCGAATGGCCTCCTTCTGCACTATAAATTCTATAATACGGTAATTAGCTTTTGTCCACAAAGGACCAGAGCCATCTCACTCCATTAGATAGAGATAATTAGTTATATATAGCCTGAGGGGCAACACTCTACAGATGTGGGGTAAGGCAAGGCCTTCATAAACCACCACAACTGTTGCAGGGATTGAACCGTGCCATTTTCTCCATTCTGCATCACACTTTAGCCTACTGACCTTCTACCAATGAAGTTTAAAAAATGAAATTGGAGTAAACTTTCTGCTGCGATGAAGACAGTGGTATATATTGTATTTTATATCTGTTTCAGTATTTTTTTATGCCTGTTCAGATAGTTATATCACTGCTGCAGTAATATTATTAAAAGCCTGGGTTAAAGGTATATATATCTGTTGCAGTAAAAACACCTGGTTTAATATACAGGCGAACTTTGTGTCTGCAAAAGGTACAATTAAGATGTCGTAAAAGTGAGATCATCATTCATTTCAACGATGCACTTGTTACAAAGAGAGTCCGAGTGTAATTTTGTTACGATTGCTGGAGAGTCTGTGGGGAGTAGATAATTTGACACATTGCGTTTTGATTTGGGTAAGCAGGTCAGGGGATCGTAGTGGGATTAAAGATTATGTAATTAATGGGACACGCCAGGTAGTTTAGTTTTTAGGTTTGCTGGGAGCTTTGAGCTGAGCAGCAGCTTTTTGCAAAGGCTGTCATATTAAAAAGTAGTAGTTCTCCCTCTCTCCAAGCAATATTTCCAAGAAATCTCTATTCAATGTAGCACACGTACCTCAGTTTGCGAACTGTATTTATAAGTGGCATTTGACCCGTGATGGGTTTTGCTTAATTGGAGAAACAGAAGTAGAAGGGTTTGGGTCTTCCCCAGCTCAAGGTACTGTTAAATAAGAGATCAGGTAAACACAATCTACTCTCTGCCTCCGAGCTAGCATCAAGTATGCAGTAGGGTGGCAATTCTTGGATCTTTTTTCATTCATTCATATTAAAATGCATTTCAGGTTGATAAACACAATTAGTTATTTCAAAATAAATGTTTAAAATATGCCAAGTAGGTGAAATGCAGAAACCTAACTTCTATGACCACAAAAGCTTGTTAGTAGAAAAATGTCAAATGTCTGCAGTCAAATATCATGAACCTGGGAACAGGCTTCGAGCTTCAGCATTTGAGAGCTGGAAGATCAAAAATAAAAATTTGCTAGGTGCTGAAATTTGACTGTCATAATTAAGGTTACAATACTGGATTGCGGTCTTCAAAGAATGTTAAACCCAGGTACTTATTTAGTGACATTTCGACTTGTTTTGACTTCATTTTGTGAAGACTGGTCCCACTAAAACGTGAATTTAAAAAAGTGGAGGGCTCCTTTTCCAACTACTGAATACTATATATAGTTTTGTTCAGCTTAATCTCTTTTCAACCTACTTGTGCATGCTACAATATTCCTCATACACTTACCTACAGTCATCAAAGCCCCAGAACCAAAAAGACAGATTACATTTATTTGGCATTTTTCATAACCTCACAGGTGTCCCAAAGCACTTTACAGCCAATGAATTGTTTGAAGTGCAGTCACTGTTGTAATGTAGTAAAGGTGGCAGTTAATCTGTGCACAGCAAGCTGTCCCACACACAGTAACATGGTAACAACCAGATTAGATATTTTGTGACAGGAAAATAATATTGGGCAGGAAACCAGGATGACTCTCCAGTTCTTCTATGAAATGGGATATTAATGTCCACCCGAGGGTTAATATCCGTCCCATCCGAAAGACGGCACATTTGACAATGCAGCGCTTCCTCAGTACAGTACTGGAGTGTCAGCCTCAAGTTGCTTTTGAATCTTAAGAGTGGGCCTTGAACCCAGAAACTCCTGAATTGGAGAGGAGTGCCCTACCAATGGAGCCAAGGTTAACACGTCAAGGGCACCATACTTGTGCCCTTCATTGCATGTTGGAATATTTTCTATAGTGCGTGCCTTACTATTCCACACAAAATGTTTGCACCTGGAGACCATGAAAGTGAAATCTGCAAACATTATGAACAGAATCAGTAATGTTAACCAATAAGCTATTTTTCTAATGCGCCTTTAAACAAATGGAAGAGATCACGCTGAATAAAAGTATATGTTACACCATACAGAAAATTAGGATGGCAAAAAGTACTAAACAGAACTTAATTACCGTTGGTCATATTCACTGCTGGATTCCAAATCCATTTAATAATAATGGATCCAAAGTTATAACCTGTACCCACCCAAAGCTCAAAAAACAACAGTATTCCAACCTCAATTTTGAACTTTTAGTAAAATATATATAAACAATGGAAATGTTTGATCTCACCTCGTCTACTCTGCACTGAAGGCACAAGAAAGGCAAAGCAAAAGATAGCAAATATATTAGAATCAATGTCTTAGAAATCATTTTCTGTTGAAACAACGAGTGCAGATTTATACAAGAGCAGCAAGATGCATGTTTCTCAAACTTACAGTAGAAATGCATCCACCAACATGCAGGAAACCAACATCAATGGAATTCTATTCACGATTGCTAAGTGCCGCTAGCAGAAAACGACCAAAGCATAAGTGATAGCACTACTGTTTTTGAACTGCTTTCTAAAAGTTAGAGGGGGCAGTTGGAAGCACTTGGTATGCAACTCCAATGCAATTTAGATTTAGGATAAGCAAAGCAGGTGTGCTACGATGAGCGAATAGTCTTAAGATGCATGGAATTTCATTTCTCTACAGGTTCTTGGCTTAAACTACAAGTGTGCTGAGACAGTCTAAACCCAGTGGTTATTGCTGCTTTGCAACACAGATGAGACAGTCAGCATACACTGAATACAGCATGTACATAGCAAATTATTAATAAGCCTCCATAAACCAATGTTTTAAAAAACACAATACATTCAGTAGAGTTTACCTAAACAAATGGTGCTTGATAATCCATTCCTTGCTAATTTTGCAGTTTATTAAATCTTAAAGGCACATGAGTTCAACCAAAAAAAAGGACAGTACCCTTACAGCCCTGCACACCGTTTCATTGACTGTCTATTAACCATGTGCAAGAAACTTACTAATTCCTGAATGTGCGATCCTTAAAAATGAAATACAGCAAATTGTGAACAAAGAGCAAGTTGACAGAAAAGCCAGCAGCAGAAGCAACAGATGTTGTCACATTTCTCATGCAGAGCAAGATACTCCCGATCAGGAGGGCCACTTGAACAATCTGTAACACTAATATATAGTTGTACAAAAACCCCCTACCATCAATGAAAATAGCCCAACTGTTGGCATTACTTCAGCAACGTAGCTCGAGTCAAGAATGAAGGTTCCACCCCCTCACTCCCCATAAAGGATAATGTGTGTGAGATATGAAACATTCTGCACTCCCAAATTTTGTACTACAGGTAAGAGTAGCTCAACTTGTTACCTGAAAACCAGCAGAGAATGTTACTTTGAGCCACTGCACACTGGCTTTTGTCTGCTTGCCCACATTAGGGCGGCACTGTGGCTAGCAGTTGCTTCACAGCGCCAGCGTCCCAGGTTCGATTCCCGGCTTGGGTTACTATCTGTGCGGAGTCTGCACGTTCTCCTCATGTCTGTGTGGGTTTCCTCCGGGTGTTCCGGTTTCCTCCCACAGTCCAAAAACATGCAGGTTAGATGGACTGGCCATGATAAATTGCCCTTACTGTCCAAAAAGGTTAGGTGGGGGTACTGGGTTATGGGGACAGGGTGGAAACGTGGGCTTAAGTAGGGTGCTCTTTCCAAGAGCCAGTGCAGACTCGATGGGCCGAATGGCCTCCTGCTGCACTGTAAATTCTATGATGAATGTCCACAAAGAAAACAATAAATCAAGTTGAACAAAGATTTGAGTAAATGGCGAGCTGGTTAGGTTGGGCCCTACTCTGGATTGGTTCTAGCTTAGAACTTACCCCTCTAATTCCGATTGGCACACGGCCTTAAAATGTAAAATGCCAGACATGAACTGCTAACTGAAGATCAATACTGCACAAGAACCGGATATAAAATTGATATAGTCAACTGTGACTGAACATATTGCGCGATAACAAAAACAGATTGCTTGGAACAACATGCCAGGGTGGACACCCAAAATCCAGCATGATCTCGGTTACCCAGCTGGCAGGTTTGGGGTACTGCACCTGTAGGGCAACCTCAGCTCAGCCAAATGTTAAGTTCAGCTGTCAGTTTATGATAGTTTCTTTCACATCTCCACGGATCCAATTCCATAGGCTCTGTCCCCTTCCAGTAAGCCAACTGCAAAATTAGTATTACACTTGATCAAGGATGATACCAGAGTCAGTCTGGCATTTGGAAGAACCATCATTTTTAAATAAGTCGTCAACAAATCAAACTCTTAAACATCAGACCAACCAAAGCCAAGCAACCAAGCAGTTTCCATGTAAATGCAAGAACTGGAACCCTGTATACCCAGCTCTTTTCTTAACCCCAAGTTACTTACTGATTTGATTCAAAGTCTCTTGAGGAATCCAACTCATGTCTACATTATTGTGGTTAGATGTACCCATCTCTACTTTAGAAGTCGGCCGTCTTCTCTGAATGGGAGAAGAAAATAAATGTTAAAAGCAACCAAAACAGGCAGGTTTCACAAACAAATTTAATCAAAGGGTATTAAAAAGACCCCTATATGACCTTGGCGGACATTTTAAATTGGTTGAACATAGAGGATGAATGTAAGCATACAACCCGAGACTTAGCACAGCATCTGAATGTGAGGCATACCGAGCCTGAGGCTTACTTTAAAAATTAGTAAAATGCATTAAAATTCTGAGGTACTTCAGGCTTAGTGTTAAAAACATTCAGATATGATAAAGTGCCACAGAGGTTTGTTGCATTTCATAAATAATAGCGTACTGGTTTACAGGGTTTCCAATGGCCTGCAACATTTAAGAAGCATTCAGATAGTGGGTTAATAGTGGGTTCAGCAGCATGACTGGGGGAAGGGGGCTGAATCATAAAGTGGGAAGTGCATGTTTTCACATCATCTTATTGTTGCAGAAAGGAGCCAATGTTGGAGTTGCCAAAAATGGCAACTTTTGCTTTAGGGCCAAACTGCCAAGTCCTTGCTGGCTAACAAGTAAATGCCTGCATTACAGGAAGCAAAGTTGCATTTTCCTAGAACTAATATTAATACTCTTCCACTGAAAAAACATTTTGTAAGAACAATCCAAGCTCGAATAAATTAGTCAATCATAATCAGCAAATTCATTAATTTGTTAAAACCATAAGTACCATGTTGCAATACGACTGCCCGAATTCAGAACTAAGAAATGGACAGAATTAGATTCTGTACAAAAAATTCCACATGGTCGAGTATGAATTTTTAGTTCCTTTGTGGAACATACGCATTTGGAGCAGGAGTTGCTATAAGATCAGACTGTGGCAGGCGCTGGCAATGGCACTGCTTCTGATGGCTCCAGGAAGGTACTTGGTGAGTCCGGTGGTGGTGGCCACTTTGAAGATTTGGAGGCAGTCAGGCAACATTTTAGGCTGGGGGTCAGGGTGGATGGACATGGAAAACGTTCATATGTTTTGGTCCTGCCCGAAGCTGGAAAGCTTTTGGAGGACGGTATTTAGCATCATCTCAGGGCTCTTGCACATGGATGTGGAGCCCGGTCCCCCTAGAAGCCATATTCGGCTGTCGGACCAGCCCGAGTTGCAGGCGGGAGCGGATGTTTGAGCCTTCGCCTCGCTGATCGCTCAGACGGGTTCTGTTGGGGTGGCGGTCAGACTCTCCACCATATGCGTTGGTGTGGCGGGGGGGACCCACTGGAGTTTTTGACCTTGGAGAAGATAAAGTTTGAGCTGAGGGGTTGAAGGAGGGTGTTCTACAATTCTTGGGGGTTTGTTTATTATGCACTTTCAAGTGTTGGTTACTGTTGAAGGGGGTGGGGGTGGAATTGTCTCTTTTTAAAATATTGTTGGGCTTGTTTTTGTTCCTTTTTGTATGGTGAAAATGAAGGAAACATGGTGAATAAAAATATTTTAAAAAAGATCAGATTGTAGTTTCTACTGTTTTAGCTACCCCCTAGTCAAGAAACTCACTCAGCCTTAGAAATATTCAATGACTCAGTCTCCACTGCCCTCTGGGGTATATAATTTCAGCCCTCAAGATAAAAGTTCTGATCGGCGTTTTAAATGGGAGACCCATTATTTTCAATTCGTGTCACCGAGTTCTCGTTCTTGCCCACAGGGGGAGAAACATCGTCTCAGTATCCACCCTGTCAAATCCCCTCAGGATCTTGTATGTTTCAATAAGATCATATTGCATTCTTCTAAACTCCAATATATACAGGCTCAAACTGGCCAACGTTTCCTCATTAGACAACCCATTCATGCCAGGGATTAGTTCAGTCCACCTTCATTGCGCTGCTTCTAATGCAATTATTTCCTTTCTTAAATAAGGACACCAAAACTGTACACAGTACACCAAATGTGGCTTCACCAGTGTCTTGTACATTGGTGAACCTCCCCATGATACAATCCCATTTTGCCTTCCTGATCACTTGTTGCATTTGCACACTAACCTTTTGCAATTCACGTACCAACACACCCAGATCCCTCTCCGTTTAAATAAGAGTCTGCTTTACACACATTATACTCAATCGGACAGATTTTTGCCCACACAAAACCTACCCATATCCCTTTTCCGGCTCCATGGGTGAGATCATCTGGCTGCCCATGCCAGCGGGATCTTCTAGTCCCGCCGATGGCGCACTCCCACCGTGGGTTTCCCAGCAATGTAGGGTGAATTCAATGGAAAATCTCATTGACAGCGCCAGGACCAGAGATCACACCACCTGCCAACTTTGGGCTGCCTTTCACTGCCACAAAACAAGGCATGGGGAGGCCAGAGAAAATTGCCCCTTTCGTTCTCTTCACAACTTATTCCCTTATACTTACTATCTTCACCTTATCAGCAAATTTAGCAACCATACATTCAGTCCCTTCCTCCAACTCATTGATATAGACTGTCAATCGCCCAAGCTCCAGCACAGATTCCGGTGGATAATTGCACTGAAGTTAGAAGTTCTTTTCATTTCTTCTAACTCTTCCAGGGGAACTATTGGTGTAAAACTGACAGAACCGTCTGAAGTTAGCAATTTAAATCACTTTGTCAGATGGTTCCCAACGCAATTGCCCTGGGGAAGTTAGCCTTTATGGACAATTGGTGGGTAAACCCTCACTTGGGAACGTCCGAGAGGGATGCCCCAACGCATGTTTGGGATACTCCCCAAATCCTAAACTTGTCCAGGAAATTATGGGCCAATGTAAATTTCTATAACATTACACCATTTCCCTTTCACAAAACCATGTTGACTTAGACCTTTTAAGTGCCCTGCAACTGAAATCGCATGTCAAATACCGTGTCAACATGTAAACATTATAGTGTCAGAGAAGGACTTCTTTAGGTTTCAATACTCGTTTCTCTAGGGAACAAACACGCTCTGGGTGGGAGGAAGGTGCAGCCTGGATCAAACTCCAGATGCTGAAATATTCATAAACAGATGGCCAAAAGGGAACACATCAGGAATTAAATCCATTGCATTTTACCTACCTTTCTAGATTCCAGGAGCTGGTGGATACCAACCACAACAAGTAAACCAAGACCAGTCAGGAACATGTACAAGAAGATTCTAGAAATTGAAGTGTTAAATATTAAATTCTGGACCTTGAATAGAAGGAAAAAACAAATGCAACATATTTTCACCTCTGTTTCAGAGCCCTACCCACAGATAAATTAGGAATGACGTCCGAGTGGTGGAATGTGGGATGCACTCAAGGATCTGATCGTCACTCTTGAACATCTTTCACCAGTGTGTTAAAGGCAGTACTGACAAAGACAGTCCATCCATAATTGGTGTTTGTGGGGGAACGGGTGATTTTGAGCGCATAACCCCACAAACGGTGTCTATAAAACTTTTGAAGGACTCAATGTTTAAAATATGATTCAAGAATACGCCTACAATTGATAGATTATAATAGGACTTCATATTAAAAATGTACATACATAAAAAGAGAAAATCTCGGCTTTCCAATGGATTTCAGAACAGATTGTTTGCTCTACAAAGTGAGTTCATGCTGTGTTAAGTGTAACATATGTGCCACCCCAGAATATTTTCGCAGATCAGTTTCACATAAATAGTTAGGCCCCTAGACAGTGAAACTTGCACTATTATCTTGAACGGACTGCATGCCTGTATTGTCATAAGCCAAAAGTTACTGAATACAGCGTATTAAGGATAATTAATTACTGCCTGACAAGGGGCAGTAATCCTACAGACATTTGGAAAGTATTCAAAAGTACTACGAATAGGAGTAATCAAATGTTTGTTTATTTAAATAAGAAATATGAATTTCATTCCTCAGTTTAGACTTAATCCATGGCTACTGTGGAACTGGATTAAAAATATTATTCTAGATTGTCTAAACAAACTACTGTGGCATGAGGCTGGGGAAACATTTTAAATTAAAATTGCCATCAAACTTCAAGATCTTGCCGATTTCTTCCCACAGTGTATGAAATATGACACTGCCTGGCAAAGATCAAAACCGCCTAGTAAAAGTTTTGAACTACATCATACATTCCAAGCCGAACTGGTTAACAGACTTACAAGAGTAAGTAAACTGCTAAACGCAGATATTAAATGGAAATAAGACTATAGTTTGTAGAAAAGAAATCAAGCACTTTCAAGTTAAATGTAGTGGACACATCCAATTATAACATGGATTGGGATGGTCCAGCCAATAATTTATCTGCAGTGGGATATCCGAGTGCATATTTGAAGCGGCCAGGCACTACTAAGTCACATGCCGAGTGTGACTGAATTTTAGGGAAAGGCATCACACACGACTCACTCCCTAAAAACAAAAACATTTCAGCTACTCGAATTAGTGCCAATGTGCGAAACTGTATTTTTATTAACAGGTCTAAATTTACATATGCAACTGAGCAAAAAGGCTCAATTTTATATCAGAACCAAAAAACTATTCCACCTGAATAGACTTACCAAATATTAGAGTCACAAGATAATCATGGACGATGATAGGCTTGGTTCATATTAACTGAAAAATCTCCTAGAAAATATCACTCAATTCGGTGGCACAGTGGTTAGCATTGCTGCCTACGGCGCCGAGGACCCGGGTTCGAATCCCGGCCCTGGGTCACTGTCTGTGTGGAGTTTGCACATTCTCCCCGTGTTTGCGTGGGTTTCACCCCCACAACCCAAAAGATGTGCAGGGTAGGTGGATTGGCCACGCTAAATTGCCCCTTAATTGGAAAAAAAAATAATTGGGTACTCTAAATTTATTTAAAAAAAAAAAGAAAATATCACTCAATTAATTGCCTTTTATATGACTCCCAAGTTTTTAACCCCCAATGACCAGTTGAAGATGCCTGCAGAAAATTGGAGGTGTTGGGAAGCAAAACTCAGGCATAATTTACTTCGACAGTAGTATTGTAATAATTAAATTAATATTGTAACAAACCACAGGACACCAGGCATAAAGCATTCAAATTCACTATAATTCTGCTGCAGAAATGGGATACAATAACCTCTCCTGGACACTTACGTCTCCCCATCCAGCCCATCCTCCCGCTCAGTTATCGTAACAGTCTGGTTGAAAACAGCATCACGGTAAACGTTGCCCTAAAAGAGAAAAGCAAAATTCAGTTATCCAGATAAATCAACCAAACTGCAGACCACACTCCTAGCTACCTCACACAAACTCCCGCTCCAAGCAGATTGAGACGGATGTACTTACACTGCCATCCTTGTAGTTGAGATTGATTACTAATCCAAATGGTCGACCGCCCATTGGTTCAGCAGGGATAAATGAATATTCAAATGTAGCTTGACGCTGGGACTGCACCAATGTGTTCAGCTGTAGTGCTGTGAACTGCAAAAGAGGCACTTCATTACTTATAAACTGAATTTTAACTTTATTCCACATTACTCAAAGGTTTAAATGAAGTGCTATAGAACATAAAAATTAGGAGTAGGCACCTCAAGCCTGTTCCACCATTCAATACGATCATGACTGATTTGACTGTAACCTCAATTCCACATTACCACCTACCCCAGAAACCTTTCATTCCCTTGCTGCTCAAGAATCAGATCCACTTCGTTAAAAGAAATTCTCTTTTGTCAATTAAGGGGCAATTTAGTGTGGCGAATCCACCTATCCTGCACATGTTTGGGTTGTGTGGGTGAGACACGGGGAGAATGTGCAAACTCCACAGGGACAGTGACCTAGGTCTTGGCTGCCGTGAGGCAGCAGTGCTAATCACTGTGCTGCATGGAGCCATATCTACTTGTGCCTTAAAAATATTCAAAGATTCTGCTTCCACCACCCTTTGAGGAAGAATATTCTAAAGTTCCATGTCTGTCACAAAACATTTCTCCTAATCCTGGTCAAATGGGCGACCCCTTATTTTTAAACAGTGACCCCTAGTTCCAGATTCTCCCACAAGAGGAAATATCCATTCTCCATCAAGACTGCTCGACCACCAAATCTATTTTATCTAAATTAGTTAAATGTTTTCATTTACATCAGACGATAATTGTGGTTGTTGGAGGTCAATCATCTTCGTCCAAGGACATCACTGCAGGAGTTCTTCAGATTACTATCCCAAGCTGAACAATTTTCAGCTACTTCAATTACTGTCCCTCTATAAGGTCTGAAGTTGAGGGAGGTATGGATGTTTTGCTGATGATTGCATAACATTTAGCACCACTGGCAGCAACTTAAGTCCATGTCTATACGCAGTGAGATCTGGACATTCGGATTTGGACTATTAAGTGGAAAGAAACATTCATGCCACAAGTGCCAGGCAAAGATTGTCATTTGTTGGAGATGGTCAAACCATGGCATTACCATCACAGAATCCCAGACATCCTTGAACTGAATCAGGCAAATAAATACTGTGGCTAAAATAACAGGTGAGAGGTTGTGAATTCTGCAGCGAGTTACTTATCTCCCGACTCCCTAAAACCTGTAACCTGTCCATCATGTACGACGCACAAAATTAGGAGTGCGATGGAATACGCTCCACTTGCCTGGATGAGTACAGCTCGGCACCATCCAAGACAAAACTGCCTGCTTGATTGGCACCCCATCCATCACCATAAACATTCACCTCCCCCACGAAAGATGCACAGTGGCCGCAGTGTGTACCATCTACAAAATGTACTGCAGCAACTCACCACGGCTCCTTTGACAGCACCTTCCAAACCAAAGACATTTACCGCCGAGAAGGACAAGGGCAGAAGATGCATGGGAACACCACCTTCTGTATGATCTTCCCAAGCCACACACCATCCAGACTTTGCACTATATCACCATTCCTTTACTGGTGTTGGGGGGTCACAATCCTGGAATGCCTTCCCTAACAGCGTTGTGGGGGTTCCTACACCACATATATGGCAGCGGTTGAACAAAAAAAACTCACCACCACCTTCTCAAGGGTAATTAAGAATGGGCAATAAATGCTGGTCTGGCCAGCAACACCAGTATCCTGCAAATAAATGGAAAACTGTACTTAATGTAACATGATTAGGATTTGTTAAAAAATAAAATTACTCACATTCTGAATGTAGAATTGATAATCCTGAGGGTAACGAAAGGAGGCATCCAAAGATTCAATGACAAACTCTTCACTGCCCTTGTTGGTAAAACCAACCAAGAATTTCACAATGTTGTTCGCTGGGAAATCTAAAAGGCAATTAAGAACGAACATCACAGAAAAGATCCAAATACCTTCCCAGAACCAATGTGCAAGGATAGTGAGAGTAGAACAGAAAGATACAATCATCAATGTCTATATTATTAATGTTGCATCAGTCATGAATAACATTCTTTCCCATCTGTGACAGGGCCATGTAACTGATGGATTTACATGCTAAGCAACACTGTAAAGCTGCAAGCATGACCCTTAGCTTTTATTTGTTTGCCAATTGAATGCTCCATCCCACTCTGGCCTCAGCTTCCTACACTGTTCCAGTGAAATACAACAGGAGTAGGTAACAGCACCTCGTCTTTCAATTAGGCATGTTACAGCCCGTCAGCTTCAACACAGAGTTCAACAACTTTAGCTCACGACTACACCCATTTTTCTTGGGTAACAGATGCTAGTAATGGTTCTGCTGTTAATAACCTACACCTCACCTGGAGCCATCTTTTGTTTATTTATCTATTACCACCCCTTTGTGTCTTACAGAGTAATTCCTTGTGTCATTTAATCATGCCTGCTTTAAACAATGTATATTTATTTAGAGAGATCGGAAATATAAAGCACTGGGAAAACTCAGCAGGACTGGCAGTATCCGTGGAGCGAGAAAAACAAAGTTAAAGTTTTGATTCCAGTATGACTTCATTGGAGCTCAAGAACTCCTGAGCTGGACAAGAAACATTACCTTGTTTCTCTCTTCACAGATGCTACCAGACCTGTGTGTGTTTTCCCAGCACTTGCTGTTTTATTAGATTTCAGTGCCTTTAACGCAATGAAATGTCCCAATGTAGTTCACAAGGACAATTATAAAATTTAAATTCATAAAATTATGAGGCCAAACCAAGGAGATATCAAGTCAGATGACCAAAAGTTTGGTCAAATATGTCGGTTCTAAGGAGTATCTTAAAAGGAGAAAAGCAAGGTAGAGAAGCAGTGAGGAGGCAGGGGGGTTATAAGAGGGAATTCCAGAATTTTAGGGCCTAAAGTCATGGCCACTAGTGGTGGAGCTATTACAATTGGGGATGCACAGGAGGCCAGACTTTGAGGAGCACAGATATCCCAAAGGTTATGACATAGAATTTACAGTGCAGAAGGAGGCCATTTGGCCCATCGAGTCTGCATTGCACTTGGAAACAGCACCCCACTTAAGTCCACACCTCCTACCCATACCAATAACCCAGCAGCCCAACCCCTTTGGACACCAAGGGCAATTTAGCATGGCCAATCCACCTAATCTGCACATTTTTGGACCGTGGAAGGAAAGCGGACGCAGACAAGGGGAGATCGTCTCCGCACAAACAGTGACCCAAGCCGCGAATCCAACCTGGGGCCCTGGAGCTGTGAAGCGACAGTGTGACCACTGTGCTACCATGCCCCTCTTAGGCCTTCTGGGAAGACGCGGTACTTAAAAATCAGGAGAGTTCGCCCCACTGACCTGGCCAATATTTATCCTTCAACACCGTAAAAAGATATTTGTAGCAATACTGGCAGTTTGATCTTTTATGTACACAAATTGGCTGCTGCATTTCCCACACTACAAACAGTAAGCATACTTCATTGGCTGTAAAGTGTGTTGGGCATCCGAGGCACTATATAAATACAACTTCTTAATTCCAACAAAATACGTACCATAAGGAAACAGTGGGACTCTGCTGCCAACAACTGGCACGTAATAAGAGAGGTTATAACAGAGGTGGGTGGATTATTACTCTAATTGAGATCTGCATTTGCACTCAAAGTAACGAATGAAAATTGCTGGAATGCAGCTGTTCCCAAGAGGGAGCACTTTTTATTTGCTTGCCGTCCTCTTCCACGACCTCCCCCAAAAAATTGCAACTCCTTCATTTGCAGATCAAAATGCAGGGTACACCTCTGTGAAACCTCAAAGAACGATGGAGAGGCAATAGACGTGAAATATAGATACTTTATACTCAGCCGCAGGGTAATCCAGTTCTATCTCTCTCTCTCTCCCCCCCCCTCTCCAAACTAGCTGGAAAAATTAACCAATTCAGGACATTTCCCTCCCTCCATAGAACAGAACCAAAGCACGAGTGGCCGAGATCCCTTTCACCAGTTTCAGCGTCAATGCTACAAAATATTCCATTTATCAAGGCTCAGTTAAGTCTTTGGGCAGGGGAGAAAGTGGCTGTTTTTCGATGTTGCTGTGAAGGTCCAAGGAACAAATAAAGCTCAAATTGCTGTGCACCTTGCCCCCATGGTCCAGTGTGGCACTGCAGCGACAAATACACAGGAACAGGAGATGACCATTTCGCTTCTCTAACCTGTGCCAGCATTCAATTAAATCCTTGCTGATCTCTATATCATCACTTTTCCACATTGGTACCATATCCATTAAAATACCCGTGCCTACTGATCTCTGGTTTGAAACTGGGAGATTTTCAGATTTCCATCACCCTTTCTGTTTGGAAGTGCTTCTGACATCACCCTTTAATAACTAAGTTCTAATTTTAAAGTGTGCTCTCTTTGTTCTTGAGGCATAATCTTATAATTAGTCAGGTCGTTTAGAAGCAATGTCAGGAAACACTCCTTCACAAAAAGACTGGGAAGCTGCCTGCTCCATGCGGCTTGATTACTTGCTGGATCAACTTGCTGAGCCATTAGGGAGCTCAGCCTAGACCTGGCTTGGTTACAAACGGCTCTCAGAAGCTCGGGGCAGCATGGTAGCAAGCATAAATGCTTCACAGCTCCAGGGTCCCAGGTTCGGTTCCCGGCTGGGTCACTGTCTGTGCGGAGTCTGCACGTCCTCCCCGTGTTTGCGTGGGTTTCCTCCGGGTGCTCCGGTTTCCTCCCACAGTCCAAAGATGTGCGGGTTAGGTGGATTGGCCATGCTAAATTGCCCGTAGTGTCCTAAAAGTAAGGTTAAGGGGGGGTTGTTGGGTTACGGGTATAGGGTGGATACGTGGGTTTGAGTAGGGTGATCATTGCTCGGCACAACATCGAGGGCCGAAGGGCCTGTTCTGTGCTGTACTGTTCTATGTTCTATGTTATGGGGCTGGAGGAGGTGAGAGGCTTTAGTGCAAGTTTTAACAAAATGTTTGCAATTAAGGGGCAATTTAGCGTCGCTGATCCATCAGCCCTGCACATCTTTGGATTGTGGGGGTGAGACCCACGCAGACACAGGCAGAACGTGCACACGGACAGTGACCCGGGGGCCGGGATCGAACCCGGGTCCTCGGCACTGCGAGGCAACAGTGCTAACCAATGTGCCCCCGTGCCTCCCCGATTTGGTGCAAGTTAAGATATGGATAGAGTTTTGGATGACCGTAGGCTTATAGAGGGCAGAATGTGGGAGATAAGCCAGGTGGTTGTTGGAATAGATGACCCCAGAGGTAATGACGGCGTGACAGAGAGGTTTTGCAACAGCTGAGCTCAGATACGGTGAATCCTAGCAATTTTACAGAGCTGGAATCAGGCTATCATGGAATGAATGGGCAGCATGGTGGATTGGCCACGATAAATTGCCCCTTACTTGGAAAAAAAATTGGGTACTCTTAAATGTATTTAAAAAATGGCATGAATAAGGCTGAAAGCTCATCTCAGGATCATATCTGACACTAAGATTGCGAACAGACTGGTTTAGACTGTTGCCAGGGAGACAGATGGAGTCGGTTGCTAGGGAATGGAGTTTGGACTGAAATGATTGCTTCAGTCCCCCAATATTTAATTGGATCAACAGTTTGATAATTCAGCAACAGTGGAGGAACAGAGCAGGAGCTGGTGGTGAGGTAGAGCTAGGTGTTGTCAGTGTACCTATGAAAACTACTACTGTGTCTTTAGGCGATGTCGCCAAAAGACAGCATGTCATTGAGAATTAGGAATGGGGAAGTGATCAATCTTTGGGTGACACCAGAGACAACGGTGCAAGAGGGGCTGGTTTAGCACACTGGGCTAAATCGCTGGCTTTTAAAGCAGACCAAGGCAGGCCAGCAGCACGGTTCAATTCCTGTACCAGCCTCCCCGAACAGGTGCTGAAATGTGGCGATCAGGGGCTTTTCACAGTAACTTCATTTGAAGCCTTCTTGTGACAATAAGTGATTTTCATTTAATTTCAAGAGGAGGAGGATTATGATTAGAACCAGGTAGAGTGTAGCTGGACTCAACAATAGAAAAGCACTGAAGGAGGATGGTACAATCAACTTGTGTCAAAGACTGCAGACCCCACCAAAGATTTGCCTTTGTTGTTTCCTTCACCTTTTTTTCTTGGCCTTTCACTTGCTCTTAAATAGTTAATTCAACTTCTCCCAGTTCTGATGAAAAAACATTAAGGTGAAGGATCTATGCTCTCTGTACTGATACTTGCTGACTATCTGAGTATTCCCCATTTTCTCATTCTATTTGAATGCTTAGGTAGTATCTATGTAGTCACTGCTGTAATCTAAAACACATGGCATCCAATTTGTGCATATCAAATTTCAACAATGATCAAGCAACCAGTTTTAACAATGGGATATATATTTTTTTAAATGACTGGGACGCCAGAAGAAATTCTATCTCTTCTTCTAATAATGTGACGGGATCTTTTTACGTCCCGTGAGGGAGCAGACTGGGCCTTGGTTGAATTTCTCATTCCAAAAGGGCAGTACCTCCGAGTGCAGCACTCCCTCAGTACTGCGCTGCAACGTCAGCCAGGATTTTGTGCTCGAGTCTCTGGAGATGGACCTAAACCCACAACCATCTGACTGGGAGGAGAGTGTGCTGACTCTGAGCCATTGTTTGAGAGAATGTGCATAACAATATGGAAGCCAAAAGGCTGAAAAACTCAACAATGATGTATTTTAAAAGAGATTACATTTCTAACAGATTTAGTCTAACAAGTCATTTGCCTCGCTTCCAGTCAAGGAATATAAAGTTAAAAGGGATGCAGAATAGACATTTAAATAAAACAGGACAGTTTTGCTATTGGATTCGTAAACTAAATACCATATTTTGAGCTTATAGATTAAGATGACAATGTATTTTATGCTTACAATTGTTTTCCCTACCTTCTCCCTTCACAAACAGAATAGTTGTGTCAGCATTGGGAGAAGCTTTAGGTTCCCCAGAAGTCAAGTCATCTTCTTCCTCCTCCTCTTCCTCTTCTTTTTCATCTTCTATCTACAGAGACAAACAAAATCACACCATATTACAAATGATTAGTTACAGCGTTTGAAATTGCCCAACAACATGCACAAGTGTCCCCGTGACAAGAACATCCTCAGAACTGAACGATGGGTACTAATAAAAACTATTAAAAACTAAAATGTTAAACATCCGTTAAATAGAAATGAGCACACAATGATGCTGTCAATCAAAGCAATATTGTTTGGTACCATAGTTGCAGCATTTTGAATGATGACCACAAAAAAATCTAAAATTTTAAATTAGTTAGAAAGATTAAAACAAATCAGGAGTGGGCGGCACGGTGGCCTAGTGGTTAGCACAGCTGCCTCACGGCGCTGAGGTCCCAGGTTCGAATCCCGGCTCTGGGTCACTGTCCGTGTGGAGTTTGCACATTCTCCCCGTGTCTGCGTGGGTTTCGCCCCCACAACCCAACAAAATGTGCAGAGTACGTGGATTGACCACGCTAAATTGCCCCTTAATTGGAAAAAATAATTGGGTAATCTAAATAAAAATAAAAAAATCAGGTGAGTATTAACTGTGACAAATGGTGAAGAAATCTTGTTTTTAAAAAATCTTTCATGGGATGTGAGCATTGCTGGCATTTGTTGCCTAATTACCCTTGAACTGATCACTTCAGAGGACATTTTAAGAGTCAATGATACTGCCATTGCATCATCTGGCAAGGACAGCAGATTGCAACAGATTTAGTTCTTATGTTCCAACAAAGAACAATTCTGTCTAATTCCACCTTCCAGCTCTTGGTCTGTAGCCCTGTCGGTAACAGGTACTTTGTATCTCAAGTACAAATCTGGTGTTCTCGATTAATAAGGGGATCAGGGGTTAGGTGGAAAAGGCAGAAGAATGGGGACGAGGAACACATCAGCTATGATCAAATGGCAGAGCAGATTCAATGGGCCAAATGGCCTACTTCTGCTCCTATATCTTATTTCCTTCCCTCCAGGACAGTTGGATTTTATGCCAATCAATGACAGTTGCCATGATCCCCATCACTGATCACTCATTTTATACTCCAGATTTATTAACTGATTTTAAATCTCCTAACTTCCAGGATGGGATTTGTCCCCAAAGCATTAGCCTGGACCTCTGGATTGCTAGTACAATGACATTATCACTCTGCCACCACTTCTTCCATACATATAGAACAAAATATAATAGCTCGTTACAAGGCTTCAATGAAGTTACTGTGAAAAGCCCCTAAAGACGCTTTAGTTGGAGCCTGCACTCATTATATGCTTTTTTTTAAAAAAAAGGAAAATCTGTTCCCTGGAATGTTAAATAAAAACCCAATCCAGTGCAAAATAACAGCACAGAATGTACTATAAACTCAACAAACATTAAATTCTACATCTTCAAACAGTACTGCATAACAGAAACATCATGGCAACTATTAAATTGTACTATTGAAAACACTGCCGCCCTTGTTAATTAGAAACAGAACTGAAGAACTCACAACGTCTGTTGGTTCATCCTCTTCTATTTCTGCTTCATCATCTTCATCTTCCACCACAGAATCATCGATACCTTCCTCATCCTCTGTTGGGTCATCTGCAGCGACTAAAAGTCCTGCACCTATTTTCACAAAGAAAAAGTATCATTAGTTACTTCCACAGACAATATTTTCCATTTAGAGACTGAGATTTTGCAGAGATGAAAGCTATTTTTAAGTGGATCATTTGGTGACAATGCTTATTTCCTCAGACTGCGTAAAATTGTTAGTGGGAATGTTTGCAAACTGCAAGTTTATTCTCGATCAATCCAAGCAATTACACTGTACAGTAGAATACCTGTGTCCCCGAAAATCAGCAGTGTCCAAAAGCCACACTTGCACTCCAGTGAACTCCACCCACCCAATCCAGCTCAGAGTTGTTGAGCATTGACGCCTGATGCTCCTGCGCCCCAGCGAGCTTTGACCCCATCCCACGCAGTGCAGATGTGGCAGAGAAGGCTCAACCCATCCAGGAAGAAAAGATATTTGCAGAATCCAATGAAGTAGAATATTTAGCTATGTACTGTAGTAGGGATCAGAACATTTGCCTATTCTTGCTACAGTACAGGGTATCTGTAATGTATTTTGATGCCATTAAGACCAGCCAAACAGAAGCCCAAAGGCTTAACGTTGCTCTTGCTTCCAAAAGCCTTAACGTCCAGGGGTACTGATTGCCTTCCAACAGCTGGCCGACATCAATTCAAAGCGTGGTATTCAGGAGTACTGAACAATCTTCCATGAAGAAAAAACAATTAGTTCTCAGTTACAACTACCAGGGTATTTTTCACATCACTGCAGTTTGATTCATCTTTTCTCACTTGCAGCAGCTTGTGCTGGGAAGTGGGTGAGGCATGGAAGATACCATTAAATGAGAAGTGACTATCAGCACCGACATAGCTATTAATCTAAAGCACTTTGCAATCCTGTCAGTCGGTTTTCCTGCGACCCCATTTCACAGCAACATGCTTTGTGATCAAGAAAACAGGAAAGACTTGATTCAGTTGCCAGGCAATGAAAACTGTGGGTTGCAGGTTTGCAGCAGAACAGCAAGCTAGACTTAGGGAACAAACAAGATTTCACTTGCAAATCCAGCAGGATTCCATTGCAAAACTGGACAAATTCATGCAGAATGGAGTTTAAATATCACACAATCGCTTCAAACCCAAAATATACAATTGCGTATGGGTATGTTTCGCCGGTGGTGAAGCAGTTTCCAATCAGCTTGCTTTAATGCAGACAAGGCTGCTTTACATGTGGGCCAAAATCTGTTTTCAATTGCTCCTTGAAGAAATGAAACCGGCTCAGACAACCAATCTTTGAATCCGGTGGCAATTGGCAGAATTTAAAAGACAGCAACATTTGAGAGAGTTATTGCCCAAACCTGCCCCGGTATTTAGCAAGTCCACGGTCAGGTTTCCTTCCCTGGCAGAGGGCAGTTCAGTCGACGCACGGTCTAAATGTCACTGGAATTGGAGAATTTAGAAACTTAAAAAAAAAATCCAGCACTATAATACCCTACCAGAAATTAGATCACAAAAATGTCATCTTGCACAAAGAACTTGGTAAAGATAACCACTCCTCCAAAAAGTGAAATCATCTCCTCGCAGCCTATTCTCCAATAGAAGAGCTCAGTTCCCATGAGCCTCTCAATACAATCTAGAGTCTCTGCTAAGAAATAGAAATATCCTGACTGCTAGCTTATAAACCTCTTACGTCATGCTCATTTGGAAGGAAGGCAGCGTGCCTCAACTTGCACACAATATTCTAAAAATGGCCTGTGACTGTGCAGTTTTCAAATCTCAGCTTTGGATTCATGAATAAACACCTTCAAGACAAATTTGGACACCTGAAATGAGCTCGAGTAAATCACTGGCTCCTTAGTGAATTATCAATGATTGAAAAACAATTATACATTTTCTCAAAAGCAGTTGGAAATTTTCAGACAGAAATACAAAGAGAGAAAACATGCAATGGTGAAGATGAAGGTGGTTGGGGCGAAAGATCAAGCAACCTAGGGCGAATGGCTCATGACTTTCTGTTCTGCAAAATCCCGATCGAAATGCGACAAAATGGGCCATCATGCCCATGAAATGTTACTGCGAAAAACACCAACCTATGTCAAATAGAAACACTTTTTCTCAATTTCTTCCGCTCTTTATGCAGAAGCTTGTTCGAGAGCAGCAACATAATAATGCTGGTGCTCTCAGCTTTCTTCCTGAATGTCTGCGGAGGACATTCTAAATGAAGCTTGTACTGGAGTTTTAATTTCTGGCCAGTTTTCAACTAATTTTTGAATAAGATTTCTTGAATTTAATAAATCTAAAGTTTACCTGCTGAGGTTATGCCTCTTAGGAGGTACAACAGGAGTGCAAATATATATACAATACAAAGATGCTGAATGGTGCAAATGAAAAAGTCTCGAGCTTGTGTAAGTAACTCGAAAATGCGAGGGAAAACAAATAAAGGAAAATTCAACAGGATTGAGGATTTTGAAGAAGAGCCCCTCAGACTGTCCCCACCAACTGGGTTAAAGGACAAAGAGACAATGATTAATATCTTAATATTAGATCACAGAGCAATATCTGGTTTACGGACAAGCCATCATAAAAAGCATACTAATGTCAGGGATAATGTCGATTTGCTAAGCTATCAAAGATTAAAAACTAAGGACAAGGAGACAGTTGAGAGACCAGAATGAGTTCAGTACTTCAGGGACAGTCAAGGTTTAAAAGAGGTTTTTAAAATATAAGCCATGATGGATTTGCATGGAGTGTTTCCTCTGGTGTGGAGAACCTTTGTTAGACTGCACCTGGAGTAGCGTGCGCAGATTTGGTCCCCTTACCCAAGGAAGGATATTATTGCTATAGAGAATACGCAACCAAGGTGCATCTGACATGATCCCAGGGTGGCAGGACTGTCAGGTTGGGGAAACTGGGCCTATGTTCCTTAGAGCTGCAAGGATGAGAGAATGATCTCAGTGAAATCTACAAAATTCTTAAACAGATAGACAGGGTAGACACAGCCAAGATGTTTTCCCTGGTTGAGGAATCTAGAACCAGGATACATAACGGGACAGCTATTTAGGGCTGAGGAGGAGAAATTATTTTACTCAGAGGGATGAGGAAGGTCAACTTTTCAAGTATGTACAAAGCAGAGCGATAGATTTCGAAGTACTAGTGGCAAAGGGATAGTGTGGGGAAAAAGGCACAGAAGTGGATGATCAGTCATGATCATATTGAATGGTAGAGCAGGCTCGATGGGCTGAATGGCCTCATTCTGTGCTGCAATGACTGACTCAACATTCTTCATTACAACTGAAGGTAGGTGTACCAAGCACTCTTTAATGACACTGACTGACGACTTAGTATTACTGCAATTTTGATTTTCATTTCACATGACCAGCATCAGAGTTTCTTCCTTGTGGAACACTTGAACTTCTGCTTAACAGCACAATTACTGTTGGAAATTGTTGGCTGGTACCTCTGTTTTGGATAACAACTCACATTTAGGCAACACCTTTGATAAAGAAATATCTCCAAGGGTGTGGATGCCAAGCCAGGCTGTGGAATTATTAGCACTGTGGCTAAAAGCTTGAAGAGAGTTCAATTTTACCGATGATTTTAAAGTGATTAGAGGTTAAAGGGAAGGGGAACTCCCAAGTGAAATTCCGGAGAGAAGAATCCAAAAGCTCTGCCGCAACTGGAGGGGTGAAGGGCACGATGTGCAAAAGGTTGAAGCAGGGAAAGAGAGGAGGGAAGATTAGATTTAAATCTGGAATAAATTGCGGCAGCGAAGTGGAACAGAGCTATGGTAAGGTTTAAAGACAAAAGCAAAGATGTGAAATGGGGAGCCAGTATAGATGATGGGCAAACAGTGCTTTGGAGGATAGGACATGACGAGTTTATATGCACCTTATTTTGAGGATGGAAGGTCTGCAAATGGCAAATTAGTCAAGGCTGGAGATGATAAAGAATGTACGGGGTTTCAACAATGAAGAAGCTGAGCTGGGACATGTGGAGTAAATGTAGAGGTGGCAGCAAATAGGCCATGTGATGGAGCAGGATCTCGGACCTGAACATAAGAACTAGGAGCAGAAGTCAGCCATCTGGCCCCTTGAGCCTGCTGCACCATTCAATGAGATCATGGCTGATCTTTTGTGGACTCAGCTCCACTTTCCGGCCCGAACACCATAACCTTAATCCCTTTATTCTTCAAAAAAACTATCTATCTTTATCTTAAAAACATTCAATGAAGGAGCCTCTACTGCTTCACTGGGCAAGGAATTCCATAGATTCACAACCCTTTGGGTGAAGAAGTCCCTCCTAAACTCAGTCCTAAGTTGAAGGTGAAGCCCAAGTTACCAATAAAACAGGGAAACCAAGATTATAAACTGTCTCTAAATCCCGGATACTGATTGGGGAGGTGCTGAGGTCAGCGGCTGGGGCTGTAAATGATGGCTTCGGCTTTCCCAACAATGCGCTGGTGGAGCTATAGTGCGTTCAAAACTGAGTACAGAATAATCGGTCCAATAGCAGGTAAGTAGTTGAGAAATAGGATCTGGTACCATTGCCATTGCGTGATACATACCTCCAGATGATACCAATGGAGGGAAACATAACGATGAGGAGTACCATGGGGAGTCAAGAGACAAAGTGTTGAGAAGCAAATAGAAAGCATTAATAGAGGTGCACTCAACTGAAAATGCGGAGGCAAGAACAAACCTCAAGCAAGTGCTTCAGAGAAGGGCAGGTGGAGAATTGTGATCCCCATAGATACTGAAAACTAAGATTTGGACCTCCAGCTAGTAGCTGAACGGATGACCCAAGAATTCATGTGTTTTGCTCACTCTAAGAAACAGACTAGAAGCACTATTGACTAAACACTACTTTTTGTTGGCAACTATACTTTAAACTACAGACTGTTAACACAACCAAAAATCATACCATCAGATGTAAATCACACTGTCCGTTTCAAAAGACATTCAATTTTCACAAAACCAGTCTATAGTGATTCCTAGCTCTTGTGGGTTTATTTGTTCCTTTTCTTTCTCCGCCTAGGAATATTAAATCTCAGAACTATCTGGCCCAGGCGAATGCTCTGGGTACAAGGGTTCAAATCCCACCAGGACAATAAATTATAATGTAATAAATCTGGAATATAAAACTAGGCTCAGTAACGGTGGCCACAAAACCATTGACTCTTGTAAAAACTCATCCGGTTCATTAATGTCCCGAGGGAAGGACATTTGACGCGTTTACCTGGTCCCACCAACAGGATCCCAAATTCACAGCAATGTAGTTGCCTTTTGGCTGCCTTCTGAAGTGGCCCAGCAAGCCAACCAGTTGATGGGCAATTAGGGTTCAGCAAATGTTAACCTGTCCACACTTTCATGAAAAAATAAAGAAAAACTAGGCGAATATTTCAGCCTTGTTTCAACTCCTCACAAATTTGGTATTCAATTTGGTGTGCTCCCACCCACATTCCTGCAAGGTGAACAACAGCACCTTGCTGACTCGAGCCGTTCTCCCATATCCTGGCAGACCTTTTCATGGATATCTTACAAAAGCTTCCCCACTCAAAGCCCATTTCCATGGCAAAGTGAATCACATAGGCCCTGTATCCAGGTACAAAACACCGATGAGCTATCCTTCAGAGCTCAACTTAACTAAACGACAAAAGCATAGCTGTTTACAATCTAACATTCGCAACACATTTCTGAGACTTATGAGACTCCCTGTCTATCCACAGTTAGCATACATGTTGCTCCCATCATCTCCGAGCATCAACACCTTGCATCTTCTTCCCAGTAAAACAATCTGGGCCTCTTTTGAACCTCCCCAGTAAAACAATCTGGGCTTCTAGCTGTCAGGCAGACTTCAGAACAGTCACATGATCCCCATCAATTTACCTTAAATACAGTCCCAAAACTATCGTATAAATCTCAAGTGTGTCAGAACTACATTGGCAACTATAATGAACACTACAAACAGGCAAAAGAAGGGAGCAGGAGCTAAGACAATGGGGCCAGTCACCACATGTAATGTTGGTGACTCTGGTTAGGCCTCCAAGTTGGCAAACATTGCCTTTCGACTACCCAGCAGGCAGAGGGCATCACAAAGCCAACGTCAATTTATCACACAAAAGTTGAGTGTTATACCGCCACATTTTAAGAGTGTCAACTCAACTGTTTTCTCACCAGTTATTAATAGTACCAAAGCTATGGGCCAAGTGCTGGTAAATGGGATTAGGTAGGTCAGGTGTTTTTCACGTGTGGGTGCAGACTCCACAGGCCGAAGGGAATCTTCTACACTGTGATATGGAGTAGCACCATGATTAAAAAGAGACCGCAAGTAAAGCAAGAAAATCACACATGTTAGGTAATGTATTGCTGTAATTTACTTGATAGCTAAATCAATGGATTAAAACACCCATTAAATTACACAACCCATCTGAATTCTCCAATTTAACAATTACTTTGGGAGAGTGAAAATGCTTAGATTGTTTAAAAACTGTTTGATGTTTATAACAGGTTGTGTGTACCGGACAAAGCAAAGGTTGAAAACTAATCTGAGGATGTACAAGGAATTCCAGCTTCTCTCCCCACAGATGCTGCCTAACCCTAACCTGCTGAGTTTGCCCAGCATTTTCCGTTTTTATTTCAGATTGCCAGCATCCCGTGTTCAGCTTTTATATTAAACCTACAGACAGATCTCGGACAGTGAAAAGGCTCGCAATCCAAACGTCAAATAAATAGGAATTGTTTTTAAAAGGAGCCCCATGCAAGACCCCTGTGCCCCTGATACACCCTGCCAGGGGTTTGAATTTAAACTTTTCTGCAAATTGACAAGGCGAAGGTGGGCGAGTGTGTCAGAAAGGGGGGGGGGGGGGGTGAATTACAAACCATGGGGACGCACAAAGAAAGGGCTCGGTAGAAGGAACAAGAAACTTTTCTCCACACCTTGCTATAACTGTAACATTATATTCTGCCATGATGTGGAGATGCCAGCGTTGGACTGGGGTGAGCACAGTAAGAAATCTTGCAGCACCAGGTTAAAGTCCAACATGTTTGTTTCAAACACCAGCTTTCGGAGCACTGCTCCTTCCTCAGGCAAATGAACATTACTCTTCATTCACCTGAGGAAGGAGCAGTGCTCCAAAAACTCGTGTTTGAAACAAACATGTTGGACTTTAACCTGGTGTTGTAAGACTTATTATTATATTCTGCTGTCTCTCCTTCCCTGTGTACAGTATGCATTGTTTGCACAGCATGCAAGAAACAATACTTTTCACTGTATACTAATATATGTGACAATAGCTGTGCAGAGAATCTGGGCGACTGTTCATTGAAGCTCAGCAAGGAGCTGGAGGTGACAGTGCAGGAGGCCGGCTCCTGCAATCAACACTGGAGCCAGGGAGGCCCAACTGACTGACACGTCAGCTCGAAGCTGGCGGCAGCCGAGAGGCCCAGTCACACCCCCACACCCCCCACCTCCACCAATAACCCACCCTCACACACTTCAAACACAGCCTGGGCCTCGGCGTGCCCTGCTGCCCCCCCAGCTCAGGGTGGGCTGCACCGCCGGGGGGGTTAAAATGGAGCCAGTTAATGAGGCGCCAGGTCAGCAGCCTCCCCTCCCCCACACTCACTCACCCCCGCCGAGCACACCACAATTCTCTTACCCGGGCCCTGCTGCACCAGGTTGAGGGGGAAGGCCAGCAGCAGTAATAGGAGGAGGTTAGGGAGCCTGCCCATGGCGCTGTATGTGTGTGTGAGCGGGGAAGCAGCTCCGTCTGTGTTCTCTGCCGTTCCGAATGGCGTCTCTCTCCATCCGGGCACCCAGCGGGGAGGGGGGGCAAAGGTCAGACCCGCCCCCCAAGGTCAACGGCTCCACCGAGCGCGGTTTAAACAAAAATATACCGATATTTTTCAGTTGCATGAGCAAAGGCTGGGCGAGGAGACAAATAACAGAAATCGGTATCGTTTTTGGAAAAATGAAACGGGGGGGGGGATGGAAGTTGTCAGGTGGTCGGGAATTGGCCGCTGAAGCCCCGCCCCCTCACTCCAGCCCCGCCCCCTCACTCCAGCCCCGTCCGACCACATCCCCAGGCCCCGCCCCCCTAATCGCAATGGGGCGAGTCGGTCGGAGGGACACTGGAGAGGAGCCTGCGTCTGACGTATTGCGGGTGATGAGGCCATGCGTCTGACGTTGACGCCGTACACATGCGTGCGACGTGGTGACGCTATCTGCGTAACCAGGGGCAGCGGTGGGGGCAAGATGGCGGAGTGTGTGCTGAGGGGCCTCTTCTGACCCTCCCAGAGCCACCGCCACTTTAAACACCACATCTCACCCCCCCACTCTCTCCCTTCACCACTCCAGGTCTGAGGAAGGCCTCACTGACGCTGCTCTTCCCATCTGGTTCATGGGTTGCACGGTGTAGGCAATGCCCTGGCTATTCGGCAGCAGCAGCATCACAGTTATTTGCGGGTTAAGCTCCTTTAGGTCTATCTTATCTTATTGCTCTGTAAGGTGTCCCCAGAGTGATGGACGTCCACCCAGCCCCCAAGAAAGTGCGATGAGTCGCTGCTGATGACTGACAGTCGGTGCATCAGAGACATGGACAGTTAGCAGTGATGTTACACGGGGTAAGTCAGACCACATTCCCTCTCTTGCCAGTCTTGTTACCACCTGGGATTTACTGACTATAACCTAAGGTCAGGGTAAGTAAGGAGTCGGCCAAATAAGACCTGAATGAGAAATGTCTTCACTCAAGATGTGAATCTTTGTAATTCTCTCGAATACCCTTCAAACCTACCCCGCCATTCAAAACGATCATGGCTGATCTATGCCGGCCTCAACTCCATTTCTGTGCCATTTCCCCATATCCCTCTATTCCTCAGTTTATCAAATATTTACATTCATTGTCACGTGTACTGAAGTACAGTGAAAAGTATTGTGTAAACATGGACATCGGGTGCAGTATACGGAATTTAGTGCTACAACTGTCGAGAAGATGCGTAGAAAGTTCAGTTCAGAAGAGGGCCATTCAGGAGTCTGGTAACAGCAGAGAAGAAGCTGTTTTTGAATAAATTGGTGTGTGTTCTCAAACTTTTATATCTGCTGCCCGATGGAAGAGTTTGGAAGAGAGAATAACTCGGCTGGGTAGGGTCTTTGAATATGCTGCCCACTTTCTATTTATCCACCTCCACTTTAAATACTTCTAATGATTCAGCCTCCACCACCCTCCGGGGCAGAGAGTTCTGCGAGAATAAGTTTCTACGCATCTCCGTTTTAAATGATTGGCCCTTTATCTAGTAGCTATGTCTCCTTGTTTGAGACTCTCCCACTTGTTGTGTGGGGAACAGTTGAAGACTGCGACTGTACTCATTGGAGTTTAGACAGATGAGGGGATCTTATTGAAAGTTACAGGATACTGCGAGGCCTGGATAGCGTAGACGTGGAGAGGATGTTTCCACTTGTAGGAAAAACTAGAAGCAGAGGACACAATCTCAGTCTAAAGGGACGATCCTTTAAAACAGTGATGAGGAGGAATTTCTTCGGCCAGAGGGTGGTGAATCTGTGGAACTCTTTGCCGCAGAAGGCTGTGGAGGCCAAATCATTGAGTGTCTTTAAGACAGAGATAGATAGGTTTTTGATCAATAAGAGGATCAGGGGTTATGGGGAGAAGGCAGGAAAATAGGGATGAGAAAAATATCAACCATGATTGAATGGCGGAGCAGACTCGATGGGCCGAGTGGCCTAATTCTGCTTCTATGTCTTGTGGTCTCTTATGGTCTTATAATGAAAACATCTCACCATCTACGCTGTCAAGCCCCCTCTTGCAACTCTCCACCTCAGAGAGTTGTGAATGCTCAGTCATTGAGTATATATTCGATTAAGAGATAAATAGATTCCTAAGCACTTGTGGGAAATTGGAATTGCGTGAGAATGTGCTGTTCAGGTAGATCACCCATGATCTTATTAAATGGTGTTGCAGGCTCATGGGACCAAGTGGCTTACTCCTATTCTCTCTCTGCCTTTTCTCTTGTCTCTCTGTCTCTTCTATTATGTTCTGTATTTTTCTTTCCTTTCAGGATTACAGGATGAATTTTTCACTGGTCGCTCTCTCAGGCTTTCCTCCTAACCCTCGATCCATATATTTTTGCCTCCCTCTCTGTCCTCATTTAACTCCCTTCAGTTGTAAGCCTTTGAATGTGCTGTTGTCTTCAAAATCATTTCCAATCTTTCCCTCAGCTCCATGTTTGAACTTTTCCAATTAACCTTCTATCCTGTCAAAGCCCTGAAGCAGCCCTAATCCAAGCCGCAAATGACATCTTCTTCCTCTAACTTCATGACAGTCCTTCAGACATTGATAACTTCAGCCATACCATCTTCTTCCAGCTTGCCGCCTCCAGTTTCAAACTGAGTGGGACTGCACTCACTGGTTCTGTCTTGCCCACATGGACATAGCCAGAGAATTTCTTATAACAGTTTTCCTGTCTCCAGAATCTATCTTTTTGGCCCTCTCCGTTTTCTCAATTACATGCTGCACCTTGATGACACCATCCAAAGACATGGCATCAGTTTCCACATAGGCACCAATGAAAACCAGTTCTACCTCACCCCACCTTTCTCAACCCCTCCACTGCCTCTTTGACATTAGCCTATTTGTCCAACATCCAGATCTCAATCACCTGCAGTTTTCTGTCACTTGTCTCCGATTCTTTCTTCCTTCCTGGCTGCGACCTCATGCGAAACCAAAATGTTCATGACCTTGATCTTCAATTTATTTTTCACAATATCCTTCCATTGTTAAGACTGCCTAATTCCACCTCTGTAATATTATCATGCTCTGCCCCACCAGATGCTGAAATCTTCATCCATGCTTTTGTTGCCTCCAGAATCTTTTGCCCCGTCCATGGGCAAATGATGACAGCCCTCAGGCCGTTTTTTCACCAATTCTCCTATACGTTAAAAAATAAACTTATGCTTTTTAAAAACGAGTAAAATCAAATGAGAAAATAAACCTCTGTTCTGCCTTTTTCTCTGTGTGCTTTCTGCTCTCCCCATAGTTAGGAGATTAGAATCTGTTTCACATTCATCTTTTCTATCTCCCGAAATAGATGAAGTAATTAGCTGGCATTACATAAAGGATACTTATTTTTTAGAAAATATTTTATTAAGGCATTTATAATTGTAACATTTTAAACAAAAGAGATCCAACAAATACCGACACCCCGCAATAACATATCCCACCTCAAGCATAGGCCCTAAATACCCTTACATTAGATTCCCTGTCCTTATTCGTCACTTCTGTATAATAGGGAAAATGGGCAAAATCCTGACAACAGAAATTTAAATGGTCCAGAGGGCAAGTGTTCTCAGATAAAGGCTTTTTTTTAGATAAAGGCTTTTTAATATAGGTATGGATGCATCTATGATATATACACTCACATGTGGGAGGCAATAATTTGTATCTGGTCTGAGCTCGTATTTCTTCACTCCCAAGGTTGAGCTGTTCCATAACCTTCTCAAGGGTGTACAGATGATTTTAGATTTTCTAGAGGACTTTGATGTGGCTGGTACAGAGTAAACAGTTTCTTATCAGGCTGATCTGGGAAGGTTTATCTTTTACAGTCAATAGTTGTTTTAAGACCCAGGCATTACAATGTTGTAGGTCATCGCAAGGTGTCGTTTTATGATCTGGTCAAGCAACTGAGACACAACTGAATATGCACAACTCTGTATCTTGTAAAGAGAAGTTTGTCTGGAACTTTGTCTGATATGGCCTCATGAATAATCATAATAATAAAGGTGACTGAAAAATTGTACAGATTTTCCCATTTATACGATTGTGAAGGTTTGATAGAATATCTTCATGGTTGGTTGATTATGCTGTTAAAGATACACAGGTGATGGACATTGTTTTATTAAGGACTGAGAACACACTCAGAAGAGTCTGCTGTGACATTGGCTTAGTGGTTAGTGTAACAATATGGATATTGTATGGGAGATGAAGGATTAACAATTTCACGTACATCTTACCACCAGATGATGATCAAGAGCAGTCACATATATATCATGTGATAACCCTTGATTTGGGGAGAAGGTGTTTAGGCATGAGAGGGAGTAGTTGTGTAATTGAGGGTTCTATAGAGATAGTCATAGCATAGTTTATTTTAGCAACCCTTTACTTAGGAATACGTTCAAATCTAGTTTAAGTAGTGTTAATAAATCAGCTCTGTTAATTTACATAGCTTGATGTTCTTTGTTCAACGCATTCAAGACATCCAAACAAAGAACATCATATGGTTCCAGGAGTAGTTCCTAAGGTAGTATAGAAAGGGTTAGAGAGAGAAAGAAAAAACGTGCGAAGATCGGAAAAGAAACTAAACTAGGCTCCGATCACAACGACCTCGTGGAAGCCAGTAGCGTCGAAAAAACTGCCCTGTCAAAGCTTCATGGAGGGTTTGCAGACTCCAAACCAATTCAGGACATCGGGTAAAGGTGATGTTAACTGGAATAATTTCAAACACCAGTTTATGGCGGCACAGTGATTAGCACTGCTGTGGCATAGTGGTTAGCACTGCTGTTTCACAGCGTCAGGGACTCGGGTTCAATTCTGTCCTTGGGACTGTCTGGAGCTTGTACTTTCTCCCTGTGTCTGCGTAGGTTTCCTCCGGTTGCTCCGGTTTCCTCCCATGGTTCCAATAAGTGCAGGTTAGGTGGATTGACCATGCCCATTAATGTCCAGGAATGTGCCGGTTAGGTGGGGTTACAGAGATAGGAAGGGGGGGATGAGCGGGCCTAGATAGGGTGCTCTTTCAGAGGGTCAGTGCAGACTCGATGGACTGAATGGCCTCCTGCATTTTAGGAATTAGGTGTTTCTATCAAAGACTGCACACAGCCAAATTTCCTCTCGTTTGAAGGGCGGCAATGGCCGCCCTGTGTCAGGTTTTAGTTCCATTTTTAGACTTCTGCTCTGGATTCTGAAGAAAGGAGTTGTGTTTCTCAGAGCGACTTCTGAAAGCTTCTCCCAACGACTTTTGAATAATCTGTAAGCGACTGAGTATTATATGTGGCATTTGCCCAGCGTGTGTGGATTTTGCTTAATTGACATTTTAGAAGTAGATGGGAAAGTAAACTGAAAGACTTTTCTTATTTTGTTTTAGAATTGTTATTTATTCCTTGGAAGTTAATGGGGTTAATCTTGTGTTAATACTAAAGTTTGTTTTAATATAAAAGATCCCTATTTGTCAGTGGAATCACTCCTGGAGCGAAGTATCCTTTCCTCACAGTTTACAAATTGAAAAATTGTTAGGGTCTCGTCCAGTTACCGGATATAAATTGGGGTCTAATCTGGTCTTTCTCCCCTTGTTTATCTTATGAAAACTTCAAAACGCTGAACATATTTATCATTTTTCTCTCGCCTTCTCTTGGAATGGAAAAGTTTCAGTTTCTCTAATCTCTGCTCACAGCCTCTTATCCCTGGTGAATTGCTTTTGTATCCCCTACATGATCTTGACCTTCTCCTTGGAGTAAGGCGAGGGAAAGCTGGGTGCAATATTCTAACTGCAGTGTGCAAATACATTTTTCATTGTTTGCAGTGTTATTTCCTTTGCTTGATTCAAATGCTTGGAGGTGGAAGTTTCCAACATTTGGAGCCTGATTTTTCTGAGTAGCAAAGCTCTTTGAAATTTTTGGGATCCAGCATTTTAACTTAAATAATTTGAACCAGTTTTATTTTTGTTGCTATTTATATCATTTATTTACAGAAATGAATTCTCAGCCGTAGCTGTGAAGGGACTATGGGCTAAACGAGTCCAAACCCATTTGCAAGATGGGAACGGCATCTTCGCTGATTGGCGCAAGTGAAGTAATTGAGGACACGGATGGTGGTGGAGGGGAGGCTTGCGAGATTCCAGTGGAAGTCAAACCCAAGGCCAGACTGTTGCGTAGCTCCTTTAGACGGGGCCCACGTGTAATTGGGGCAAGCTTTAAATCAACAGCTTCAGTTGACCTTGAATATACTGCAGAATACGAGCGACTGAAGAAAGAATATGAAATCTTTCGCGTCAGTAAAAATAATGAGATTGCCTCCATGCAGAAAAAGGAAACGAAACTGGACAAGGAAAACAAAAGGTTGAGGGCAGAGCTTCAGGTGAGAACTTAATCGTTGAAAGATATGAAAGATCATTGGCCTGAAATGTTAACTGTGCTTCTCCATAAATGCTGCCCGACTTGCTGATTGTTTCCAACATTTTAGGTTTTTATTTCCGATTTCCAGCATCTGCAGTACTTTGATTTTGTATTAAGATCCCCGTGCTTGGTTCATATGCTATTCTGTTTTCTTATGATGTTAAACCTGCATTGTACACGATCCTTTATGCATGTTTTCAATTCTCATTTATTTTCACTTCGAGAACAACATGAAACCTTCGGAACAAATCATGTGTATTGTTTAAAATCGAAAATGGCAAGTCCACCCCTCACCATGTAGAAGGAAAAAAGATCTTTTAATCCATGTGATGCTGTATTCTACAGGCTCTCCAGAAAACCTACCAGAAGATACTTCGAGAAAAGGAAAGTGCCCTTGAGGCAAAATACCAGGCCATGGAGAGAGCTGCTACGTTTGAACATGACAGGGATAAAGTAAAAAGGCAGTTTAAGGTAATCAATTGCAGCCAACAAGCACCAGGCCTTTGAGGACATTTTTGGAAGTCAGTAAAGATGGAAATAAAAAGGTTGCTGATTCAACAACACATCTAAATTCTTCAATATGCAGTAAAAATAACATTGTTGAATTTACACAATTACATTCAGAAAGCTCTTTCGATCATGTTGTTGGTGTGATCTGTCTCAGGCAGCCTGTTTCAATGCCTTGGCTGCACGATTTGAGGTGGGGCACTGTAGGGAGCGCCATAAGGTGTTTACCAGTGGCACAAAACTGTCATTCTAAAGCAAGGTTGGCCCATCTGCATCTCACTTTTGGAGTAACTCTTGTTTGCCAACACATTGGGATCATTCTTGTCTGGAAGTCATGAAGTTGTGCATTCAAGTTGCACTTGAGCATAAAAATAAAAGTTGATAAGCCAGTACTGCAATGAGGGGGAACTGACGGCATCTATTGGATGAAAAGTTGCACCCGTCTGCCTTCCCAATTGCATGTTAAAGATCTGTTTTAAAGAAGAGCAGAGAACTTATCCTTTGTGCCCTGGCTGCTATTTATCCCTAAATCAGTATCATCAAAACAGATAATCTGATAATTATGATATTGCTGTTGGTGGGAACTTGCTGTGCATAAATTGGGCTGCTGTGCCCTCTACATCAGTGTGTTTCAAAGTTTTTTTCCCCCGGGACCCAGGCCAGCTGACTGTTGGGACCCAGGCTGGCTGACCTTCGCATGGCCCACCATTTCCGCTTACCTTTATGTGACCGGTGAGCCTGCTTGGTCCCCACAATCTCACTCCAGTCAGGTTCACAGGAGGAGAGGGTAATGTGCATATCAAGTGCAGAGTTCTGCTGGTTCGTTTGTGCTGTCTTCACCTTTTGTGAGGATGGAAAATCCAATCTCACACATGTAGGTTGTTGTGAATGGCAAAAGCAACAGAATGCTTGTTTTATTCAGCACTGGATACCCCTCAGAGACGGTACTCTAGAATGCTGACAGAAACATAGACTTGTGCCGTGTTTTTAATGTACTGTCACAGGTGAGGCGCAGAAGTTCAGTCTCTTCATTTGGAGTCAGCTGCAAGTTAATTAATCCAAAAGGATTTTTCACCCACCTCTTTTTCAAAATCTGAATCTCCTCTGGAAAGTAGCAACAAAAACCGTTGATCAGCAAAGCCAAGTGTGACTGAATCAGGCTTGCCAGTCTATTGACAGTTCCCTAACTAACACCGTTTTCTTTGGTGTGTCGTAGTAGTGTGGGGAACATGTAGTTCTGGCTTTGTACTCGCACATGCCAAACTTTCAATGACTTTTGAAAAGCATCTATTTCTTCAGAGTGCCGAAAGCAATCATCATCCTTCCTTTGCAATTTGAGGTTCAGTTCCTTTCGAATTGAAAAGATGGCTGCGAGGTAAGACATAGTTAGCATCCAAGTTTAATCACCAAACAAATCAACCAGAGGGGATGATTTCTCAAAGAGAAAAACGTGGATTTCATACCTCAGTTCGTTAACTCTGACAAGCACCTGACCCCTTGACAGGCAATGTACCTTTGTGGAACAATAAATGTGTGTGCTGGGCCCCCATATCAGAACATAGTCTCAAAAAGTCTGGTATTGAGTGCGCTGCGTTTAATGAAATTCAGAACTTTCACAATACCTTTCGACACCACTTCAAGATAGGATGGAATTCCTTTCGATGCCAATGTCTCATGGTGAATTAAACAATGATTCAAAACACTGTCCTAACCAGCTACCTCCTTAAACCTTATTACGATTCCACAGTTTTTCCCAGTCATGTTGGCTGCCCCATTTCTTGTGATTACTCTAATGAACCAGTCGAGCCGGCACTTTCCAAATACTTGACTATTCAATGCTTCAAAATCTCTGCGCCAGTCGTGCTGGTTGGTAATGTCAGGCAGCACAGCAAATCCTCAACAAATTCATTGTGCCAAACATATGTTTTTAAAAAATAATTTAAGTACCCAATTCATTTTGTTTCCAATTAAGGGACAATTTAGCATGGCCAATCCATCTACCCTGCACATCTTTGGGTTGCGGGGTGAGACCCACGCAGACACTGGGAGTATGTGCAAACTCCACAATAGATGACCCAGGGCCGATGCCATGGAGCATTAGTACTAACCACTGTGCCACCCTGTGCTAAACATGCCTAACGTTAACTAGCAATGTTGCACAATCAGAAATGTCTGTACTTTCATCCAGTTGTATTGAGAACTCCTGTCCTTCTGACTTTAAACGCAAAATAAGCTAGGCTTCTAAATTCTCAGCAATATCACAAATTCAGCAAGGGATGCATTTCAGTTTTTAGTTGACCTCTCATCATGGACTGTATGAACCATGTCTACTAATACTGCAGGGAGAATTAATCTCTGCTACAGTGTGGAATATTTTCTCTTTGGCGACACGGTAGGCTAACATGTAAGAGGCTAATTGTGCTATGTCATTCAATGTTACATTTCTGCTAAGGACTTAAGGGGCAGCACGGTAGCATTGTGGATAGCACAATCGCTTCACAGCTCCAGGGTCCCAGGTTCGATTCCGGCTTGGGTCACTGTCTGTGCGGAGTCTGCACATCCTCTCCGTGTGTGTGTGGGTTTCCTCCGGGTGCTCCGGTTTCCCCCCACAGTCCAAAGATTTGCAGGTTAGGTGGATTGGCCTTGATAAATTGAGCTTAGTGTCCAAAATTGCCCTTAGTGTCCAAAATTGCCCTTAGTGTTGGGTGGGGTTACTGGGTTATGGGGATAGGGTGGAGTTGTTGACCTTGGGTAGGGTGCTCTTTCCAAGAGCCGGTGCAGACTCAATGGGATGAATGGCCTCCTTCTGCACTGTAAATTCTATGATTCTATGACTTCAGCTGACAATTTAAGTTCTTGCTAAAGCCTTTGAAAAATTCAAGACTTTTGTCCTCTAACTCGGCATGCCGTCTTTAAATGCCTTTGAAGTTTTGAGGGTGTTAAACTATTTGCCAGTCCTTCACTGAATTTAACGCATGTGGGCATTGCATTCTGATTTGCATTGGCACAATTAACAAAGCCATACCTCAATAAATCATCTTTATACTGCTTTGTTCCCGATTTCAGATTTTCTTAGGCTGTTCACCAAAGGCCCAGGAGCTCTGTATACAGGTCACACTAGCACTGCTTTGTCCTGCCGTGGACTCTCCTGTGCAGCTCCCTGCAGCAGACTTACTTGCGAGATCCAGGCCTTTTTGTGTCTCTGGCCCGCACTTCCTTATAACAAAGCGATCCATCTTCAGTTCTTCACAGTCCTGTTGCCTTGCTTGCTCGCAGCTAGAAAATGGAGGAATCTCTCTCTGATTTTGCAGCAAAAGCATGTGTCGTCAGTGTATGTGCTGGCTGCGTTGCATGCTCTCTGCCGCCGCTTCTGATGGGAAGACTGAATCGTTTGCATTTAAAAGCCAGTTGCGCCCGGTGTTCTCAATTGAAAAGCCGTTGCGGCCGTTTTGCACTTCTCCCTCGATCGAGATCACCGCGACCGATCGCTCCGTGGCTCTCCTGGCACCCCCTGCAACCCACCCACGGGTGGGGACTAGCAGTTTGAAAAACCATACTCGACATGACATATCATTGTGATTTCTTTTATGCTTTTTCAAGCAAAAAAAAGCTACAATATAGCACATTTTTCTTTCCATTATATAAAATTCTGCATGTTGGATTACGATTTTCACTTCAATAAAATAAAGCTTTCCTTTGTCAGATTGCTTCCCTTTATTTAGAGCATTTAAAAGATGCATTGAGGTGCAACAGGTACGGGATAAATTTACTGTCAAACAATGTTGTGGCATTTCCTTCATTTTTATTTATATACCACCTCATGTATTGAATGAAATCTGTAAAAGATTGCCAAGTAGCCCTCATTTGAAACAGATTTGCTTTTCTCGGTTTCTACATGTATTTAAAGATACAGTTTTGCCTCTCACATATCTAAGCTTCAACCTGCCATTTTTTGGGAACCTTTCTTGCAAGCCAAGTTTAAAGTAAAGTGTGATTTTAAAAATAAAATTCTTGTTGATTTCCAAAAGAGCAAAACAGCAGGTAAACAAGTACAATGCAGTACCATTATGCAACTTCCCTCCAATAAACAGACAAGCAAAAACTATACAAAAAAAAATAACATTAAGTCAACAGTAATGAACTCTTTAAAGAAAGAGACAAACGGTGGCCATCTACAAAAAAAAAATTCTCAGTGGACGCTCTTATGGCAAACGGAATCCTCTCCAAATATAGAAAAGACATGAACTCTTCCAACCAGGCTGAAACATCGGCTAGCTTGTGAGCCTTCCGGTTTATAAAATCCATTTGCGGGCAATTCATGAAGCAAATGCAATGACGTCTGCCTCAGTCTTAGTGAAACTGACCCCCTGCAGATGCAACTCCAAATATGGCTCTCAAATGACAAGGATGTAGATCAATATCTAACGAGTGTCAAAGAAGGATGACCCCAAAACAGCCACTTCAGGCACAACCAGAACATGTGGATATGGTCTGCCGGGGTGAGTGAGTACATGTTGCGTTTGTTGCTTGTGCTGGAGAAAAACCGACTAATTCTGACCTTAGCAAAGTGAATTCTGTGCAGAACATTAATCTGAATTAGCTTAACCGAGCCCAGGAGAATGTGGAGTTGACCCTAAAATGGGCCTCCTCCCACCAGTCATCCCTACGGTCAAACCCAAGCTCTACTTCCCAATCTTCTTATGGAAAGAGGAGGGTCCAGAGGATATTATGAGATTGTACAACCTTGAAATAAAACCAGTGCTGGTTTGAGGCAATGACAAAATCGCTTCCAACAATATACTTGCAGGTAGTCGAGGAAAGGGTGCACTGTGCGAGTGAATAAATGGGCTTGAAAATAGCGGTAAATTATATCTGGCTGCAAGCTTGCTAAAGTTGACACACAAAATCGATCAGTAAAACGTTTGAGTCGCTTCCTCCACAAGGCAAAAGGCGGGTCAAGCATGGAATGCAAGAATAAGTGGTTATTACAAATTGGACCTAATAATGAAGGAATGGAAAGTTTAAAATGCTGATGAAATTATTTAGCTATTTTTAAAGTAGAAAGTACAACGGGGTTTGACGTGTATGTAGAGGGGGAAAGGAGTAGCGGGGCACAAATTAAGGCAGGAAGAGAGGATGAGCAGCAGGAGTGTGCTGCCATAAAACACCAGCTTAAACATGACACCGAATTAAAATCTTCTGAATATTGGCCACCCAATAATAGTACAGTAGATTAGGAAGAGCCTGCCCGTCAACCCATCTCCCTCTTTAGAGTATCGCCCTACGGACTCTAGGAGTCCTGCCTGCCCAGTTAAATGTTGATATTAGCTCATTAACCATAACAAAAAATGATTTTGGTGGAAAAATAGGGAGATATTGGAAAAGAAACAAGAATCTGGGCAGAATGTTCATTTTTATAGATTGAATTCTGTCAGCTAAGGAAAGAGATAAACTATTCCAGCGCTGAAAATCCCCTTTAATTTTGGTGACCAGACTTGTAAGGGCAGCACGGTAGCATTGTGGATAGCACAATCGCTTCACAGCTCCAGGGTCCCAGGTTCGATTCAGGCTTGGGTCACTGTCTGTGCGGAGTCTGCACATCCTCCCCGTGTGTGCGTGGGTTTCCTCCGGGTGCTCCGGTTTCCTCCCACAGTCCAAAGATGTGCAGGTTAGGTGGATTGGCCATGATAAATTGCCCTTAGTGTCCAAAATTGCCCTTAGTGTTGGGTGGGGTTACTGGGTTATGGGGATAGGATGGAGGTGTTAACCTTGGGTAGGATGCTCTTTCCAGGAGCCAGTGCAGACTCGATGGGCTGAATGGCCTCCTTCTGCACTGTAAATTCTATGTAATCTCTTCTAATGAAGAGTTGCAGGAGAGTGCATTAACGCTCACACCTAAATAGCAAAGACCAACACCAGATACATGAAACTGCAAAGCTCTTCAGACAGGGAAGGATTTGTTTGGCACTAGAGTTGCATGGGAACACTCATTTTTGTTGTTCATTTTATAGCCAGAGAACAAAGGTGCTGAAAATATTCATTATGCCATCAACACTGGCAATAGGATTAGTGGTATATAATATGGGGTTATCAGCATATAAGGACACACGGTGCAGTGTGGATGACCGTAAGGCTATCAACAGGGATTCTAAAGGGGCAGCAGGGTAGCATGGTGGTTAGCATAAATGCTTCACAGCTCCAGGGTCCCAGGTTTGATTCCCGGCTGGGTCACTGTCTGTGTGGAGTCTGCACGTCCTCCCCCGTGTGCGTGGGTTTCCTCCGGGTGCTCCGGTTTCCTCCCACAGTCCAAAGATGTGCGGGTTAGGTGGATTGGCCATGCTAAATTGCCCGTAGTGTCCTAAAAAAAAAAGTAAGGTTGGGGGGGTTGTTGGGTTACGGGTATAGGGTGGATACGTGGGTTTGAGTAGGGTGATCATGGCTCGGCGCAACATTGAGGGCCGAAGGGCCTGTTCTGTGCTGTACTGTTCTATGTTCTATCGCCAGGGCAGAGCAGTGGAGAAGTGTGATTATTGTTATATTTTTCACTTCCTTCCTGTTTCGTTACCTTTACTCAGAGAGGTAAGATTATTTAGTTCATCAGCAGTTTTTGCAACCTTCATTATTAATGTTATAAAATGAAAGTTGTATGAATCTCTTTAGTACCTGCTATAAATGCAACACTGTTTTATTTCAGATTTTCAGGGAAACCAAGGAGAAGGAGATTCAAGACCTATTGCGAGCTAAACGGGAACTAGAAGCCAAACTTCAGAGACTACAGGCTCAGGGGATTCAAGTGTTTGATCCAGCAGACTCTGACTCAGATGACAATCATACTGATGTCACAGGTAAGACTGTAGTACACATGTTTAATCTCTTTGCATCTTCTCTTTTACAGCTGAAATTGAGAGATTTATATATGTTTCGCCACTCCATTTTGTAATATAGCAATATCAAAGACCGTGGCAATGTATGGAAAATTTAAACTTTTATTTTTTGTTTGCTGGTAAGAGAAACGTGTTGCCGAAATTTTTTGTCTTGTACTCATCAAGACAAACCAAATTTCAGACTACTACAGGAGAAAAGGGTGCTTATTGTTTGGCAGTTCGAGCCTGATTGGCCAAGTCATTGCCATGGATAAAGCAACAAGGAGCTGGAGACTTCCCAAGTTCCTGGACAATTCAAAAATAGTTCAATGCTTATTCATATTCCCTTTGTTTGCAAAGAACGGGTCTCTGTGTATGAATGTATGTCACTTCCAGTGAGTATTAAGTGTCTTGTTACGAGCTTCACTGATTTTCTTAAATTGATTGTTAGTGTAGCTATTAGCGCACTCAGGATTGTTGAGTAAGTGCTGCCTGATTGCAGAATCACGTCTAACAGTAGACGTTTTGTTTTGGGTTTTACAAGTGCAAGCTGGTTGAGTATGGTCTGGTTTTTCTGTGCTGGTATTGCTAACTGTATCACTCTCTTTCTGACTGTCTTTCCCACTCATTCTGCTAGTGCCTCCTTCCCCCTCTCTCTGTGCATGTTCCCATCCTCTCTCTCCCCACTCCCTGTCTCTCTGCCTGGGGCTGGTTTAGCACAGGGCTTTTAAAGCAGACCAAGGCAGGCCAGCAGCACGCTTCAATTCCCGTACCAGCCTCCCCGAACAGGCGCCGGAATGTGGCGACTAGGGGGGCTTTTCACAGTAACTTCATTTGAAGCCTACTTGTGACAATAAGCGATTTTCATTTCATTTCTTGCTCTTCTCTGAAACAGAATGAAAGAGAAACTTGTGGTTGGGGTGGCAGTTGATGTTTTTTCTTGCACCACTCAAGGAGGAGTTGGGAAGGGTTTGAATTAATGTACAGAGAAGTAGAGACAAATGACAGCTTTGTGCATGTATGGAAACTGAAGCAATGGCAGCTGAACCTGTACATAGATTTGCATTTAGCAAATTGAAACTTAAGGAAATAAGAATATCGTTCAACGTGTTTTATTTTAACATGGTGGTGGGAAATGGGGCAAGTATGGTTAGGTTGCTGACGATTCATAAGATTGAATGCGGAACAGGTTCAAAGGACTCAATGATTCCTGTTCCTGTGATGTGTGAGGAAAAGCTAAGTCGATACTTAGGCAGAGTGGCAGGGATCTAGGGGAGTACTTGCAAACATTGGCTGCGGGACCTCAATTTTCATTACAAACAACCTTAATATAGGACTGCGTTTTGGTGCAGATATGATTATATAGGCACTTCATTTTGGTGCTGCCTGTGTGACATTAATCTGGTGACTGAGTATGGCAACATTATAAGTTTCGTTTTGGTTCTGTTGAAATTGGAATACATGTTTCAATTGTTTTATGAGTTATGCCTCCTTAAAGTGTGATGTCTCTTTGAATCTTGCAGCTACAGGCGCTCAGTGTGATTACTGGAGTGGTGGGGTCCTGGGGAGTGAGCCATCTTTGGGCAGCATGATGCAGCTTCAGCAGACATTCCGAGGTCCAGAGTTTGCACAAAGTTCAATAGACGTGGAAGGACCTTTTGCCAATGTCAATCGAGGTACACTATTCGTTGCTAGTGCTGAGATAATATTTATTTCTTAGCATTTAAATATATTGGTCTGCAATTTTCAGTAGCAGCCAGGGCATCTCAAACCTTTTTAAATTTGCGTGGCAAAATGTTGAAAGTGTGAACTGATGACCGCACAGCTAGAGGAACTAGGAATCTGTAACTTGAGTGAACAAAGCAAATAACTGTATCTCCTTAACCAATCAGATTGAAGCACTGTGAAATTAACTGCGCTCGACCGGGAAGATGTTGTAAATTAGAAGATAAATTTAATGTCAAAATGAGTGCAGAAAGAAAAATAAAGGGATGGGAAAGAAAAGATGGATGAGGAGGGAAGAATCAGAAAGGCAAAGTTTAAGAAACACAAGCATTTGACATTTTTAAATAAACAATGCTTAAAAGCTGAATGATTGAGACTTCACCCTTGTTTTCAGTGCTAGAATATGATGCTTATCATGTTGTTAAAAGGATAATTTATCTTTCTGTGGTTAGTTTAGTTTATATCTACCATGTGAGTCAAGGAACTTCATGATGTTCGTTGCATTTCAATTGATTTCCAGAATAAGATACGTCACATCTGCCCATGCCTGAGTTGCTATACATTTTATGTTTAAATAACAGAAATCACCATAAACCACACAGTCACCCTGTCAGCAAATTATGGGACAAGGGCTAGTGCTGTGAAGTATTTGTTTACATGTGTGCTTTGATAGGTAAAGCAGGATATGGGGTTCTCATCTGTAATTTCCTCCTGCGGTGGGATCCTTGTGTATGCTAGATCATTGGATTGGATTGGATTGGATTTGTTTATTGTCACGTGTACCAAGGTACAGTGAAAAGTATTTTTCTGCAAGCAGCTCAACAGATCATTCAGTACTTGGGAAGAAAAGGGAATTGAACAGAATTCAAGAAAATACATGAGAATACATAATAGGGCAACACAATATATACAATGTACTACATAAGCATTGGCATCGGATGAAGCAGAAATGGGTGTAGTGTTAATGAGGACAGTCCATAAGAGGGTCATTTAGGAGTCTGGTGACAGTGGGGAAGAAGCTGTTTTTGAGTCTGTTCGTCCGTGTTCTCAGACTTCTGAATCTCCTGCCCGATGGAAGAAGTTGGAAAAGTGAGTAAGCCGGGTGGGAGGGATCCTTGATTATCTGGTAAAGCACAGAGAAGATGTTTTTTTTTTTTTTTTTTAAATAAATTTAGATTACCCAATTATTTTTTCCAATTAAGGGGCAATTTAGCGTGGCCAATCCACCTACTCTGCACATTTTTGGGTTGTGGGGGCGAAACCCACGCAGACACGGGGAGAATGTGCAAACTCCACACAGACAGTGATCCAGAGCCGGGATCGAACCTGGGACCTCAGCGCCGTGAGGCGGTTGTGCTAACCACTAGGCCACCGTGCTGCCCTGAGAAGATGTAAAATAACTAATTTTTAAAGCAACATAACTTTGGAATTATGTCAAAGCGAGTCCCAGATTAACTTGAAGAAAGGTCGGAGAAAGCAGTTATACTTGGAATAGCAAATAACTTAGAGTTAATAATAATAAGCTTTATTAGTGTCACAAGTAGGCTTACATTAACACTGCAATGATGTTATGTCATTTGAGCATGACTTGTGAAAATTGTATGTTAGTTTTAATCTCGGTGGAGACGATTATTTTAAAGATGTGTGAAATTCAGCGATTGAGTGAAAAAAATGACACAGCCAGATTATTTCATGTTTTAAAACTTTTACTGTAACAGATGACTAAAAAAAGAACTGTTAACATAACACTTTCTTTTTGCAGGCAACTTATACTTTAAACAACAGAAAAGAGCATTCCTCTTTTATACTTGTCACCCATCGCACTGTTCACGGAATTATAGTCCATTTAGCAAACAGTCCGCAGTTGCTCCTGGCTCCCAATGATCCCGGTATGCCTGTTTCCCCAAGTAGTAGTTTTGAGTGACCGTCTCTAGGTGCTTTCTTCTGTTTTTGGAGAGCTTTTGAAAATAAATTTAGAGTGCGCAATTCTTTTTCCAATTGAGGGGCAATTTAGCGTGGCCAATCCATCTACCCTGCACATCTTTGGGTTGCGGGGGTACAACCCAAGCAGACACGGGGAGACTGTGCAAACTCCACACGGACAGTGACCCGGGGCCGAGATCAAACCCGGGTCATCGGCGCTGTGAGGCAGTAGTGCTAACCACTCCGCCACCATGCTGCCTCTTTTGGAGATTAATCTCCTGGAATCCTTAGAAAGCTGTTGGATAATTCTCTTTGAGTAAAGATCATATCTCTTCCAAATCCGACTGTCGTAGCTCACAAAGCCAAATAGCCTTTTCATTCTGCTGACCACACAATACTGATGCAATACTCACTGATCTGCTGGGATGCCAGTTACCTGATCTCAGAAGGGATTCATCTGCCCTCATCCCCATAGCAACATGAAACACATTAATCTTGCATCGAGGTAGAAAATGCTAATTGCTTATCTTTGATCCTAACTTCCGTTCATGTCGGAAGTAAGTGTACAGTTTACAGCACAATTGTTTACAACCGTCGACACCTTTCTGTGACTTTGGGAGACTCCGATTGTACTCAGTACAAATCCAGAGATTGCTGCCATTGTTTCTAAGTGTAAATATTTTGCATCCTCATCTTAGTAAACTAATCTAAGGCTTCCTTTTATCTCTGGCAATCAAGCCACCTAGGCTTACTGTAGGCAGACTTCAGAACAGGTTACATGATTTTCTTCATTTAACCTAAATTTAAAACTTTAGCCCTAAATAGTATATACACATAAATGTCATAATTGTAACATAGTCTAAAATGCAGCATGAATTTTAATGTGTTTTTTCTCTTTTACAATTGTTTTATAACCAGGTGGATGAATAGTGGTATGTGTGCTCCATGTTTAAGAGATGATCTATTTAATTCTGTTGTCTTTGCCAGATGACTGGGATGCAGCTGTGGCTAGCCTACTGCAGGTCACACCGTTTCTTCCTCCGACCCTTTGGAGCAATACAATGCGCTGTTATCTTATGAATACTGCAGACACACAGCCAGAAGTGGACTTGATTTTCCAAGTAAGGCAACTATTATTCGCCATTAGTTAAGTAACTTAACTGTAGAGTGACTCAAAGGATTTAGGTGGTTATTCAGGTTTCTTTTCTGGCTCTGTGGCGAAGCATAAAGTACTGCTGAACCATTACAGAGAAAGAAGACATTGTCTTTGTCCCTGATCTGTTCTGAGTGCACTGATTTCAGCTAGTGAATTGATGGATGTGTTATTGTCGAACTGAGTGTGCCAAGACCACATGATTAATGTTGGCAAGTACATGGATAATATATGGGCGAGAAAGTGTTCATCTGTGACAATGGATTGAAGCAAACCTTCCCTCTCCCTAAGCTGATAGTGTGGTGATTGTTTGCAGCAACCCGCCACTGCCCTGGCAGATATTACTAACTTCATGAGGGGTAAGGTTTAAAGGAGATGTTCGAGGCAAGTTTTTACACAGAGGGCGGTGGGAGCCTGCAACTCGCTGCCGGGGGGCTGGTGGAAGCAGATACGGTGGTGACTTTTAAGGGGCGTCTTGACAAATACATGAATAGGATGGGAATAGAGGGATATGGTCCCCAGAAGGGTGTGGGGTTTTCTTCAGACAGGCAACATGGTCGATGCAGGCTTGGAGGGCCGAAGGGCCTGTTCCTGTGTTGTAATTTTCTTTGTTTTGTTCATAACTGGATATGGATCATTACTACCTGCACTTCCAGCTAGTGGCAGCTCTAACATCCAGGAGACTTCTGTCTCTTAAGTTTAAAAAAATATATAATCGAGTGACAATTGGACCAATGAACATTATACTTCCATATCCTTTCGGCACATCATGTCCAGGCTCACCTGTGAACAACTTCGAGAGGTACAGGAGGACCCTTGTCATCATCATGACTGCAATTTGGCAACTATCTTCACACAAAACTACTTTCTTGAAATTTTACAAATTGTGGCTACTCCATAACTAAGTAAAAAAAACATGTTCTATCGATAAACTTCCTATAGTGTGTGTTCAGAAGGTTTGCTCTATCTTATGTAGAAGTGTCCAGGACACAAGAATATTGGCAATTCCTCCACACTATAAATATTAGGGCCTGCCTACCTCTGGAGTCACAGACACTGCTTTAGAAGATGGTTTTTGTTTTATTCACCAGAGGCAAAGCAATGATGATGGCAAGAGTAAATGGCTGTAGCTTTTGTTCCGGGTGAGAGTCATCCTCACTCGAGGATTACATTTCAAAGTTAGACAAATCCTCAAATGAGTGCGCTCAATTTGACCACTTTCTTTCTGGTTTGAAGGTTTGATTTTTATGATAATGTTTGGTGTCTTTTTCTTGGTAGGAGTACTTACCAAAGCTGCAAATGACATGCGAGAGTCTTGGACACTTTTTCCTTCTAGTACAATTCCCAGTGGAGTGTTCGAGTCAATACTTAGCAGAGAGGAGGCGAGAGATTGAGAAAAGCTCCTTGTGCCTCTTCCTTCTAGGATCCACCTTGCCTCGGTAAGGAGATTCCAGTATCCGTGATATAAAGTAGAAATTGTGGTTGATTCTGTCCACCTATGAATGCTTAGTTCGCTCATACTGAATTCCACTCGGTGCTGTTAACAAAGGCACTAACCCATTTATTTTAAGGTTTGACATCTCTGTTGAAGTAATGCAGAGAGGTAATTGATGTACGCTTTTTCAATATTGTATGAGAATGCCATTGATTATTGTCTTTCAGTGATGCTCTGCCACATTTTATAACTTTTTTACTCCGATAAATTCCAATGTTTGGATTTCAATGAATTTTACCTGGGCAAGCTCATCACTTGGTGATGATCAATCTGCTCGGTGGGATTTCACAAATTGCTCATAATGCTTTCTGACCTTTTTTGCATTTCGTTGCAGTTTTCCCCAATAGCAGCTGAAATTGCGAACATCAAAAACAAGGTTTAAACAAAAAATATAAAAAGCACACTTTCACAACATAAAAATACCCATTGATTCTTGTGACATTCTTTTGATGTCTTTATTAGCAATTGCATTTGAAAAGCTTTGCCTTCTCAAAGAAATGGGCTGGGATTTAAATATTTTGCTCCAGAGTAGTGAATGGAGAATCCTTAGTGCAGAACTTGGCCCCATTTGGCCCATAGAGTCTGCACCCACCCTCTGAAAGAGAACCCGAGCTCGGACCGATCCGCCACCCTATCCCTGTAACCCCACCTAACCTTAACATCTTTGGGCAATTTTTAGCACGGCCAATCCACCTAACCTGCACATCTTTGGACTGTGGGACGAAACCGGAGCAGCCGGAGGAAACCCACGCACAAACTCCACACAGACAGTCATCCAAGGTGTTAATCGAACCCGGGTCCCTGGTGCTGTTAGGCAGCAGTGCTAACCACTCTGCCAGTCTGAGCATGTGCAGAGTTCTAAATTTCCTGATGGGGATCATTGTTGGCCCATTAGTTGCTTTGATGAAATTATTTTTGCAGTTTCTGGCACTGACTGATCAGCAAGACTTCCTCAAATGCTTTTGAAAAGCAAGAGGCCAGGTTCCGAAAGCTTTATTGAATAGAATTTACATTGTGTAATATGTAGGAAGAAAAGGAAAGAGGCTTGTCTGTGTGTGCATAGACGCGCTCTGGTCTTGGGGTGAAGGGAGTGGGGCAGGGAACATCAGACAGAGTATTCATACCAACCAGAATTCACAGTTCAAAAACGTTGCTGTATGCTTTTACTAAATCTTATGCTATATTATGAGTGGAGGGAGCTCAATGCCACTTACAATCGGAGAGGATTAATATAACATTACAAGTTTGGACAGTTGTAATTACAGATCTGGATTTTATATTCCAAAGATATGAAAATACAAACAGAATGTACAATTTAAAGTTGGGAATGAGTTACATTTTTGTGCCCTGGTCAATTTCCCCCCCCAACCTATAACACTGCTTCAGTTTGTAACAATCTCAATTTAAAAAAAAAAAAAAATTTTTTAGAGTACCCAATTCATTTTTTCCAATTAAGGGGCAATTTACCGTGGCTAATCCACCTACCCTGCATATCTTTGGGTTGTGGGGGCGAACCCCACGCAAACACAGGGAGAGTGTTCAAACTCAACACGGACAGTGACCCAGAGCCGGGATCGAACCTGGGACCTCAGTGCCGTGAAGCAGCAATGCTAACTACTGTGACACCGTGCTGCCCGCATTATAATCCCAGTTGATGCTATAATTGGACGGGAACGGTTCAAAACACTGTACTTTTTAAAAAAATCAAACGTAGAGGGAATAGAATCAAAAGACTAATAATTAGTTTTAGTAATAAGAAAAAAACATTTATTAAGCAGAAAAGAAAATTGAGTAATACTCCTGTATACCCCCCCCCCCCCCCCCCCCCCCCCCCCCACACACCCTTAGGTTAACAATTATACACCGATGTGAAGACTAAGGGTGGTATTCTCTGCTCCCGATAAAAATCGGGATGGCTGTCGTGAAATCGGCCGAGCTTCACGACGGCCTCGGGGCCCGCTCGCCGCACCTAATTCACCCCCACTCTGGAGGCTAGGAGCGGGCACCCGCGTTCCCGGCCGCGACCTTGTCGTGCCGGAAATGACGCAGAAACGGCGCTTTTCTGATGTCATCCGCGCATGCGCGGGTTGTCGGTTCCAATCCGCGCATGCGCGGGTTGCTGGTTCCAACCCGCGCATGCGCGGATGACATCAACGCGTAGACGGCACGAACCCGCGTATGCGTGGTGCCGTCTTTCTCCTCCGCCACCCGGCAAGACGTGGCGGCTTGATCTTGCCGGGCGGCGGAGGGGAAAGAGTGTGTCCGTTTTGGACGCTGGCCCGACGATTGGTGGGCACCGATCACGGGCCTGTCCCCTCCCGAGCACAGTCGCGGTGCTCCCGTCCAAATCGGGCCCCATGATGCCCCAAACGGGCATCAGGCGCCCATTTCACGAATGCAGTGACCAGATGTGGTTGCTGCCGTGGTGAAACGGGCGTGAAGGGCTGGCCGCTCGGCCCATCGGGCTCGGAGAATCGCCGTTTGCCGTGAAAAACGGCGAGCGGCGATTTTTCTGAGCCCGGGGGGGGGGGGGGGGGGGGGGAGAATCGCTGGGGGCGCCGGGGGGGGAAAAAATGTCGGGAGGCCCTCCCACGATTCTCCCACGCCACGTGGGGAGCGGAGAATTCCACCCTAAATAAATGGTAAAATACATTTGAAGCTACAGTGGTGTCATTAGTTCTTTTTTAAAACATACGGAATGGCTGTAGTCAAACATACACTCCTCTCTGAACCCAAGTTAGTTTCCGTGGATTTCTCCTCAGAATCCTGCCCCTCCCCCAGATGATTGTCACATGAGTTTCCAAACTCCACTCCCGAAAACATGCTTTAAAACTTTAGAAGTAAGGCTTTCTATTAGCACGTTACATTCCAAAATCCACTCCTCATTTTCCAAAGGACTCATTTGAACATAATTTTTTCTGCACATCTACTGGCGAATCCAGTCCAGGATTTTACACCAATCCAATTAAGATTCCTTTGTCTCAACCGACTTCTACTGTGAACACAAACTCTGATATCCAGCCGGTACAATCATCCCAATTACATTAAAATGTGTTTCAGAGACTGTAATAAGACATTTCAAACTTTAGTACACCTTCAGGATTGGTTTAGAAACTTAGCTTCTCACCAACCGATCCCTTCTCAGCTCTGTCTGTGCTGTCCATTAACATAATCCTGTTCTATTTCCAGGTTTCTAGAACAAACTGCCCTTTAGTTCCTCTGGAGCTGGTTTTCTTGCAGTTTACTACTTTGAACATTGCTATGAGAGCTGCCTTCTCGCTCTCTCCCCGACTCCAACTGCTATTAGCAGAGCTGTGGGAGTTCCCTCTGTGGCGGTCTCTCTGCACTATTAGCCTTGACGTCCAGTTAAAACTAAAGAACAAAGGAAAGTTCTCTTACAAGAACCTCTAGTTGCCAAGCAACTATATTTACTCTTCACGCTGTAGCTGCCTCTATCACAATAGAAACGCAGTTGGAACTTTTATTCTTTTAAATAAATTTAGCGTAACCAATTCTTTTTTTCCAATTAAGGAGCAGTTTAGCGTGGCCAATCCACCTACCCTGCACATTTTTGGGTTGTGGGGGTGAGACCCACGCAGACACGGGGAGAAATGTGCAAACTCCACACGTACAGTGACCCGGGTTCAGGATCGAAACCCAGATCTTCGGTGCCATGATGTAGCAGTACTGACCACTGCACCACTGGGCCACCCCCGAAACGCAGTTGGAACCTAACCAACCCCCCCCCCCCCCCCCCCCCCCCCCATACACAAACAGCTTTGTCCAGCATTAATCCAGGTGCAGGAACATTAAATTAAACGCACCTAAAACTATAACTGATTTTTAATGTTTTCCAAAACAAATATAAATCCCTTAAACTATCTTTGATTCCTCAACAACTTAAAGGCTACATGTGGGCTTATCGCCACATGTTTTTTTCATACAAGTTTTACTAGATGTGGGTAGCGCTGCAGGGAGGGTGCAGGTGATGAACATGAATGTGCTCCTAAATTTCCTGTTTGTCTTTCAGTCCCTCTTGATCTTTTCTTCCTACGGCCTTTTTCTGGAAGGTAGAGGCGCTGGTCTCAGATTTTGTGTGGGGAGAGAAGGTGCCGACGGTGAGGAGGGCTCGCTACAAGGGCAGAGGCAGGGAGGGGGTTGATGCTCCCAAACCTGCTGCACCACTATTGGGCAGTGAATGTGGAGTAGATGAAGCAGTGGTATGCGGGGTGGGGAGGAGGGTGGGGGGGGTTTGTGGAGTGGATCAGGTTGGAAGAGGAGCCTTGTGTCTTGCTGGGGGATATGTACGATTTTCGCCGGTTGGATAAGATTAAGTTTGCGTTAAGGGGGGTCAGAAGAGGGTTTTGAGGTACATGGAGGCCGGAAGAGGGTTTTGAGGTACGGTGGAGACCATTATGACGGTATTTGAGGAGTTGTGTCTTGCTGGGGGAGATGGGAGGGAGGGAGTAAAAGGGGGAAATGGAAAGCTGTTAACTCTGTTTTGGTAGAATGTGGTGTTGCTGTTATTGTTTAAGTTTGGGTGTTGTTGACGAGGACAACATTTATTGCCTATCTCTAATTGCCCTTAAGAAGGTGGTCGGCTGCATTACTGTCTGGAGTCAAGTTCAGTACAGGTTGAATACAGTTCAAGTACAGGATCCTTCCATCAGGATTTTATTTTTACTGGGTCAATAAGTATTTTTAAGGCTGAGATCAGATTTGTAATCAATGGCTATGGGGATAAGGTGGGAAAGTGGAGTTGAGGATTATCACATCATGATCTCATTAAATGGCAGAACAGATGCGATGGGCCAAGTCGCCTACTTGTCCTATGTTTATGGTCACCATTACTGAATTATAGATTTATTTAGTGAACTGAATTTAAATTCCCCAACTGCCATCATGAACATGCGTCTCTGGATCACGAGCCTGGGCCTTTGGATGACTAATCCAGTAACATAGCCACAATGTTACAGTCCCATCGCCTCATATATAGTGGTCTGTATATGTGCATGTTTTTTATTCCATCATATGTACATAAAGGCCGTTTGCATTTTTCAGTACATTTAGGAACAATTCTATTTGGTAATACCAGTCTTGTGATGAAATAAAAAGTTGAAAATTATGCTACTTGTCATTCATTTCCTGATGTAGCCCATTATATATGTCAAGACCCAATGAAAAGGGAAAGCATTCATCCAATGATTCAGTTGATATAAGTCCACTTGTGTTTTTGTTTTTGAAGCATAGTTTGGCCATTTCTTGCAATTATGCAGTCTTCAGCTCTTTGTCTGTAAAATGTAGCAAAGTACAGTGGAAAATGGATGTGTAAATCGTCCTGCCTGGAGAGCAGTCACTTTTCATTGTTCACCACCCCCCACAGCATATCGGAGAAAGACAGAACTTGGGTATATTTAGTGAAGTGGCGGATGTTTTCACCCAACTCAATCCCAGGTCACAGATTTCCTTGCTTGCAAAATGAAATATTTTACTGATGTGGTCACACTGCACACAAGTACATAATGGCCTTCAAATGTCAATGTTTGTAAGAACAATTCCATCTCAAATATTTGAATTCAACCCAAAAGGAGTATTCTCAGATTATGAATGCACAATGCAGCGGAATAGTCATTGTTACCAGCTCTCGTATGTAACCCCAGCACTGTTGTGTTTAATATAAGGTGTATGGAAGAGGACTGTGAAGAAAGTTTCCTGAAGAGTGGTGAGACTAGACCGTTGATAATATACCACAGATTGGAGGAGAGCAGTGACACTTCAGATTTAGCACTCCACATGATTGACAGAGTATCTGATGCAAACCACCCCCAAAAAGCAAAGGTAGTATGTGGAATTATTTGCCTTAATTGAAGACTCTTCACCTTCATTCTGCTTTGGCCTTTTGAACTCATTCAGTACTTGTGTAATTTTGAAGTCCCCTGCTCACAGCTGCAGTTTTGATCTTTAATTTGGGTTCTGAAGATGAGGAACAAATGTGATACTTGTATTAAATTGTTAGCTGTGGTGAATTTTGACCTTTCAGTCTAACTGGAAAGCGCATCAGCTGGACAGCAGCAACCAGCGTCTATATCTCCAAACTGGAGCAAGGAAATGTCCCTCGTTTATCCAATGATTGCTGTGTGAGTGGGCGACCAATAGTCACTCTAAGCTGTGCACTGTGCCTGTCAGGAATGTATTGCATAGTGTTCAAACAGCTATGTAGAAGTAACGATCCCTTTGCAATGTGCACACGCGTGCATATGTGCCAGTATTAAAGGGACCGTGCACAGCAACAGGGTTTTAGGGACATTGGGGGCAGTTGGATTTAGCTGTAATGCCTTCCAGGTGTCCCCACTGCGGATGAAACATTCAGCGGACACTACTCTGGATTCATCAATGATTGTCCTGGGAGATAAAATGTCCATGGAAGTGCATCCTTCGGCAAAGGAAGAGAGACGAGGCGGAACAAAACCTTTCATTTTAATCCTTTACAACTTTTTAAATGCATGGAGGGTGTAGCACGGACAGAATAGTCTTGTCTTTGTCTCGATGGTGGCTCATTTTGATAAGCTTCATGCATAGAGAAAATCCCTGGTTGACCACAGTGAAGCACAATCTGCATTATCTTTTAGCTTATCAACAATTTCAACCATTTAATAAATCTTTATTGTCACAAGTAGGCTGACAATGTAGGATGACAAGTACACTGCAATGAAGTTACTGTGAAAAGCCCCTTTTATCTTTATGGAACATTTTAAAAATAGTTCATAAAACATGGGAGTTTTTTTTCAATAAAGGTAGAGGTTTGAATCCCTTCTAATGAAGGGCAGACAATGGAAATATTGTCTACGATCTGCGTTTGTGTTGAGACAGCGTACACACTAAAACACTCAGGCAGAAAGGAAATGGCAGAGAAACAAGTGGTTCAAAAAGTCTAATTGTGGTGTTCAAAGAAACCGCAATGTGGTAAAATAGATTAAAGCATATTCTTATGTTCAATTAATTGGATATTATTTCTAAAATTAATTTTGGAACTTGAAAACTGCAGCTGTGATACTAAAATTGGAGGAACTAGCAACTGTACTTTATATTTAATTTTCATATGTCTGAAATAACATTCAAACATTTGTCTTTTGCTGCAGCCTGGATGAATTTATGGTATGCATTTTCTAAACAAATGTTATATATATTCCTAAGCATCATCCAGTCATACAATTTAACATGCTTGAATATACTGTAGGGACGACTCTGAGAGTGTTCTGATCTGTCAAATGTTTGAGCACATCTTTGGATTTGCTAGTTCTAGTTATACACAGCTTCTCTGAGACCTGGCTGATTTCTGTCTGCATTGTAATTCCAACACGTGGGCCGCGATTCTCACCTCCCGCTATTCTCCCACCCTCCCCCAAAATGGCGTGTCCAGTTTTCCGACACGCCGCTCGGAGAAACGCGGGGCGCCGTTTTTCACGGCGGCCCGCGATTCTCCGACCCGGATGGGCCGAGCGGCCTGCCGTTCCCGACCTGTTCACGACGGTGGCAACCACACCTGGTCGCTGCCATCGTGAAAATGGCACGCAAGGTAAGTGTGGGGCCTAGGGGGGGCGGATCGGGGATCGAGCACCACGACCGTGCTCGGGAGGGGACTGGCCCGCGATCGATGCCCACCGATCGTCGGGCCGGCGTCTCAAGGGGACGCACTCTTTCCCCTCCGCCGCCGTGCAAGATCAAGCCGCCACGTCTTGCGGGGCGGCTGAGGGGAAAGACAGCAACTGCGCATGCGCGGGTTTGAGCTGTCCAACCCGCGCATGCACGGCTGACGTCATTAGGCTCCGCCGCGGCGTCATTCTTGGCGCGCCGGACCTTGAAGCCAGGGACAAGGCCCGGCCGCCGAGTTTCCCGGTACGGCCTGCCTATCCCCCCGGGTAGGGGAGAATAGGGGCCGGGAGAGGCTTCCGATGCCGTCGTGAACCTCTCCAGGTTTCACAACGGCGCGGGCCTTGCAGAGAATTCCGCCCGATGGATTTCACTGTTTTGTGTAAAGTTGAAATTTGGGGAAGCATGGTTAACACCAATATGAAAATATGCCTCATGCATTTGTGTTAAATGCAGAAAGTTTACAAGCATATGAAAAAATGACAGGAAAAATCAGCTGGTCCATTAAGACTGTCCAATCCTGGCATTGCATATAAATAGACATTTCTAATATCTAATTGACTTGAAAATACATCCCAATTCATATTCAATGATATACAACCTGCAAGGTATTAGTCATGTATTTTTCAATAAAATGCGTTATCAGCCCCAAGTCCTCCTTTTGCTCAATAACTGTGAGCACACGGCCTTGCATTAATGTACAAATGCTTGGAATTGCCCTGACATATTTGCTGTCTCACAATGACTGCATATTTCCATCTGACATTACCTCGTTCCACTCTACCTCAACAGTCCTCATCCATGTCTTTATCACCTCCAAACAGAAAGCATTGCAATTTTTTTTTGGCAGATCTACCAAAGGATATCTCAGCCAACGATGTGTGAAATCCTATCCTTCACCCAAGTCCCACTCACACAGCAATCCTCTCCTTGCTGACCCACTGTGCTCACCCGTTACTGAAACCCACCAATTTAAAATACTCGTTCTGTGTTTAATTTCCTTCATAGCCTGGCACAATTCCACCTCTGTGGTCTTCAGATCAACAACACCTCAATTTCCGCCAACAGAACTCTTTCATGCCTCTGACACTTGTTTCTTGTGCCTACGCATCATTAGCCATAGCAGTCTGGGTTCCGTAATCATGAATTCCTTTCTTAAAACACATTTCCTCCTTTAAGGTCCTCCTTGAAACAAGCTCTCTGGCCATCTCCCCTAAACTCTCTTCCTTTAACTCACTCCCTTGTGTTTGATTAGGAGTGGAGATTTACAGCCTCTAAAATGCAGCGAACCTATCAAAGGTCCATTGACTTTCGCAGGATGGAAAATCCTGCCAGTGAGAGGGGCCATAAGATTCCTCCCTACATTTCCTTGAATTATGATGGCATGTTTACAATGTTAAATGTGTTATATAAATGTAGGATGTTGTTGTTAATCTCAAACCTGTGCATAAATTCCCTCCGTGCTTTCATCTAATTTGTGGACAAAATGACCAACTTCGATTCTAACACTGACGCGACTAGAAATTGGCCTCTGTGTGGAATGATTAAGTTTAATGACTACCGACCGTCATTGGGAATGCAAACTAAAACCCGCTCCTCAATCACACAGGACTCAGTGTATTAAAAAAGTGAGTAAAATACTGTTTGGGGAAAAAAAGAAAAGGTTGGAAACACTTTGCAGGTCAGTCAGCATCTGTGAAGGACCCACAGCTTGAAGTGTCGACTGCTGATTTCCCATGGATGTTGCTTGACCCATAAAACTTAACTTTAAGTCGTAGCTTTCTGTGTAGCACCTTGTCGAGGCCTATTAAAGGTCTAGACACACAATATTGCACGGGGCTTTTGTTATTTATATACTGTAACATCAAGATATTCTTGATCTTTTTTTTTAGATTGTTGAGCACGATGGAAGTGCAGAAGAGGGAGCAAAAAAAGTTTTTTCCCAAATAGAAAGGATCATTAAACAGGTGCTGTACACATTGTGGATTTAGTGAATGCAGAATTTTCGTAACACTTTGAAGTGCATAATCCTGTTTATTTAAATTATCTTTAGTCTTCTACAGCAACAATGCTGACTGTAAGGAGGAGCAATCAGGTTCCTGTCTTTGTTAAAATATTTCTTACTTGGTCCAGGAATTGCTGGGTTGGGAAAGCACAGACCTTGAAAACAAAGATTCTGGAATCGAGGATGATTCCACCAACTGGGAAGAGGAGGACTTTGGAGATGCGATATGGGATATGCATGATGAACAGGAACAGTTGGAAGCTTTTCAAGCAGCAGTTGGATCAACCTGTGAACTGGGATTTGAGAAGGTATTGCTTGCTTTATGCTCATGATAAATCACAACCATCACAGCGAACACACAGGGAGTTAGAAATTGTAACTTAAAATGGAATAAAAGTGGTTTGTGGTCATCAAGATCACCCTGCAGTGGACTGGAATTATTTTCTCTTTATACAGGGTTTAAATAGTTTGGGACAGATGCAATGTGTTAGGTAGTTTAGCCCACATGGCATTTCATGATCCTGTTAATTCATTATCCAACCAGTGGGATTTTTTAGAATTCGAGTAAAGTTTGTCATGTGAGTTTTTTGTCTGACATGGATTGGGTTGAAACTTGTCATGTTCATAGAATAGAATCCCTACAGTGCAGAAGCAGGCCATTTGGCCCATCAGGTCTGCATCGGCCCTCCAAAAGAGCACCCTACGGGGCCCATTCCCCCACACTATCCCCATAGCCCGACCTCGCGCCTTTGTACACTAAGTTGCAATTTAGCATGGCCAATCTACCTAACCTGCATATCTTTGGACTGGAGGAAACCAGAGCACCCAGAGGAAGCCCACGCAGACACAGTCAGCACCTGCAAACTGAACACAGTCAGTCACCCAAGACCGGAATTGAACCCAGGTCCCTGACTCTGAGGCAGCAATGCTAACCTCCGTACTGCCCTTCACTTAGGCTCCTTCATGCTTTTCAAAAGTGAATCTGTGTGTGTAGCCCACTCATGAGCACTGCGAATAACAAACGTGTTAGCACATCAATGCAAAGTATCAAGTTTCTTGGTCTCAAAGTGCTTCATGTGTTGAATGAACTTGAAATGTAGTAACAGCATTATAGAATAAAATGATAGCTAGTTTATGCACAGTAAGATCCAAAAAAACCCAATGAGATGATTGATGAGTAAAGCCGTACCTGATGGTGTTGGCCAAATATCTGCTTCATGTCTTAGTTAAAAAAAGCAGGAAAAGAATTTCATATGAACAAAATTACCATTGTATTATAGTTTCATGGTATAATTTCAACTCGTATGGTGTCACCCATTGCTCGCTGGACTGGCTTACTGTCCTTGTAAAATTCTCAATATTTTACCTTGACATTGTACTGTTATGGACGGGGTTTTTAATTTAAACACCCCTGATTTCTTTGCTCACCACTTGATCATAAACAGAAAGGTGTTTTTGATTTACCTGCCCTTTTGAGTGAGTGGCATATTTCCTAACCGTTCAATTTTGGTGTGATCCAATTTCTATTAATAATCCCACAGCCAACTTGAGGTCGGACGAACACAAAGGGGCTAGTTTATTTACATACGTCATACTCAGGAGGAGGGTCACAATGTTGCCTCCTTTTCACACATCCAGTAACAGAGATAGAGAAGGAAAGATTTACAGGGCAAAGACCACAGAGAAAAAAACAATTGTTTCACGTGTGTCCAGAGTTTGGAATAAAAATCCAGTGATGCGTTCCTTCACAGAGATTGGCAGGTTGAAAACTGATGCTGGATAATTTGCTTTGCCAGGAGAGATGACTTCCACGATGAGATAGGTGCGCAGATCTGAATTAATTTTGCAGGCGATGGTTCAGAAGTTCCAGTAGAAACAGTGTAGATGGGACCAGACATTCAAACATGGACGAGCCCCTTTTCTCTGCTGCTCCTTGGTAGATGGAAAGACGGCAGACTGAGCTTTGCAGCTCCACAAGGCAACATTACAGGTTCCACCAGCTAGGTGGGTCATGTCTCATGACTCTCACTTCTGCACTTTACTTTGACAAAGTACCTTGCCTGGGTTCCTGAGATGGTTAATGTTCCAAACATTAAGTCTTAATGGGAGGTTGCAGGATCGTCGGTCCAAGAAGACAGATTGCTGTTGGTTGGCCAGGCTTGGCTTCTGAAATGTAGATGGTCTTTGTGTAACTTCCATTTGAATCTGGGCTCTGCAGCTCATAGAGCTGCTAGCATATCTTTGGGGATAACGAGGTACAGGTACTGCCAAATAGCTCTTAATCATTCAAGGGTCACAGCCAAACCTGGATTCAGCCATTTTAAAAGGCCAGTATCCAGTTTAAAAGTTTTAGAAATGAGCCATGAGGATATATGCATAATGGTACAATACCTTTACCCCAACGCAATGAGTATATGTAGTTGTCATTGCTGCCCCCTCGCAAGTGAGACTATAATTTTATTTTCCAACCATTTTGTATCAAATTACTTACAATTTTGTGCTGTGGGCACTCACTCTCCCTGGGCCTGAATTTTATTTTGCTTGGGAAACCAGCATAAAACAGCATCCCTCAGTCCAGACCACGGAAAGAGATGTATTAACCTAGTGTGTGCTAACCAGCATCCAAACAAAAATATGCAATTGGGAGCATTACAAAATCATGTTAAATGTCAGTATAAAAATGTCACATTGTTTAACAAATTTTAGATTGTGCTCTTTTTCTATACAAATTGTTTTTAACTATTATAAATATGAAACCAAAGTACATTTGGTAGTTACCTGTCAAACAAACTCATTGTTTTCATTTTAGTCTGGTATCTTATGATGGCACTTCTAGCATTTATTTGTGAACAAACTATTAACGTGTAATTTCAATTGTGTCTGTGCACGGGATGCATTTAAACTGTACTTCTCCAAACAGCTATCTAGATAGCATATTCAGTTATTTTTGTTAGCATTTTGGAGATTGTCATTAATAATGCACAATTGGGAAGATTTATTCTGTGCGCTAAATTGGAAATTTGTTCGCAAAGAGCAGGTTTATTATTTCACTACACACAACTCATTTTCAAATTGGTGGTTAATTCTTTAATCGTTGCATATCCGTTTCCTATGTAAATCATAGAATCTCGACAGTGCAGAAGGAGGCCATTTGGCCCATCGAGTCTGCACCGGCCCTTGGAAATATATTAATGTATGCAAACATTGTAATCCAGTTGAAAACCTGTATGTAAAACATGATAAATTATTAAAACCTATCGAAAGCAAAAACAAATCTTACTTCACGGGCTTTTGATGAAATAGGTTTTTGCCTCGCTGCAGAAACAATTCCACGGGCCTGAAGGTTTAATGATGTAAGTTGTTCATGTAACGTATACATTGGTTTATATTTTTCATTCATTTGGAATAGTTTTCAGAAACAATGAAACCTTCAAAGCTCAGATGTGTAAACCGAAATTCAGTCCGCATGAAAGAATGCACTTTAGAACAGAATAGAATTTGGCCCATCAAGCCTGCACCGACTCTCCGAAGGAGCATCCCGGCCAGGCCCACGCCCTAAACCTGTAACCCCACCTAACCTTTTCTCTTGGACACAAAAGGGCAATTTAGCACGGCCAATCCACCTAACTTGATAATCTTTGGATTGTGGGTGAAACCGGAGCACCCGAAGGAGACCTACGCAAACACGGGGAAAATGAGGTCGGAAATGAACCCGGGTCCCTGGCGCTGTAAGGCAGCAGTGAACCACTGTGCCACCGTGCCACACTAAACTTTTACTCTCTGTTGTTTGTTTTTAGTATTATGACCGGCTGAACGATTTGGTGACAGCTCCTGCACCTATACCTCCGCTTCTTGTGTCTGGTGGACCGGGGTCTGGCAAATCTCTCCTGCTATCTAAATGGTACGTTTATACTTTAACGCTCATGTAAAATATTTCTAATTCCTTTAAATTCTACATGTCCTGAATTCTCCAGCCGGACCATCGTAAACTATTATTTTACGTAGAAAACGGAGGAGTTGGGCGGGGGGGGGGGGGGGGGGGGGGGGGGGGGGGGCTACTAAATTGGAAATGAACACTTTTCATACTTGACTAACTTTTAATTTATGCAAATTGATCCGAAATAAAACAAGTCCACAGTTCTGAACTAAAATGGTGGATGTACTCAGCGGGTCAGGCAGCCTTTGTGGCGAGAGAGACTGAGTTAACGCTTCAGGTTTTATTAGAATGTTCTGTTTTTAATTCAGATTTTCTGCACCTTCACTATTCTGCTTCTGCACTTCTGAGCATGTAGCTAAGATGAATAGAATAACAGTTTTTATATCCCACTTACCCTGAACAGGTGCAGTCACATTGTGAACTTCAAAATGTGAAGAGCAAGACACACTGCATATTATGTTCCCAATCTAGAATTGGTGGATAGTACACCGATTTGCTGCCTCTCCTTTATTCCCCTTTGCAAATACAGGGCAGGTGAAGGAGGCGAGACCTATAGTAAGTATGATCTTTGAGTTTATAATTTGCTGTTTTAAATTTCTTTTGTTTTTATAGGATTGAACACCAGCAGAAGTGTTCCCCAAACACCTTGATTTTATATCACTTTGTGGGAAAGCCTCTGTCTACCAGCTCTGAGCCAGCACTAATAATCAAACGACTCACCGTGAAGGTAAAGAATTGGATACTTCGACTGTAACTCTGTCGGGTACTTAAGAAATGGAAGAAAATAGAACGAGGCATCGATTAGACATTCACTCCCCTTCCCCTGAACCTTGTGTTGAATTCTCAAATAATTTGAGTTAAGTAACTGAGTTGAGAGCAGTCTGTAGCCCAAATGAATGCTGAATGGACAAATGCCTTCATCAGAAATATTTTGCAACAAAACTAATGGCTTGCTGAACTCTGAGAAAACACTGCTTTGCAAGTTTTGCATTTATCTTGTTTTACTCATTCAAAAAAAATGTCAGTTTTGTTTGTTTGAGTTTGTAACTAAACTTCAACTGTGAACATCCCAACATCTCAGGGTCACAACAGTGTTCATTATTAATAAAAATGTCAGAGCACAGATAGAAAGTTATTTACATTGCTGAATGCGTAAATAATCTCTCCTCTCAGTGATTTCACGTCTTTTGTGACATAGAACATACAGTGCAGACGGAGGCCATTCGGCCCATTGAGTCTGCACCGACCCATTTAAGTCCTCACTTCCACTCAATCCCCGTAACCCAATAACCCGTCCTAACCTTTTTGGTCACTAAGGGCAATTTAGCATGGCCAATCCACCTAACCTGCACGTCTTTGGACTGTGGGAGGAAACCGGAGCACCCGGAGGAAACCCATGCAGACACGGGGAGAATGTGCAGACTCCACTCAGACAGTGACCCAGCAGGGAATCGAACCTGGGACCCTGGCGCTGTGAAGCCACAGTGCTAATCACTTGTGCTACCGTGCTGAGATTACAAGTTACCACATGAAGGGCATTGCTTCTCACTGAAATGTGCACCCACCTACTGGTCTGTATTCATAGAGGGATAAATTTCACAAGGCTGTGCGAGAGTCCTCGGGGGCACTGCACATCATAGAAACAAGGGTCATCCACCAAATATTTTGATTTATCAGAAGATCTGGGGCTCTGCAGTTCAGGTGCGCTCACTTTTGTGGTCAATCTTCCAGTCTGCTCTCCTGTAGAGCAAGGCTTCATGCCAGAGTACAACCTTGAAACATGTAGCCTGAAATAACACACAAGTTATTTCCATGTTCACTTCTAGCTGCTGCAACATTCGTGGTCCATGTCTGCCCTAGCACTAGATCCAAATAAGTTACTGGAAGAGTTCCCTCGATGGCTGGAGAAACTATCTGCACACCACCAAGGGAGTATCATCATAATCATCGACTCCATCGACCAGATTGAGGTATGAACAAGACTCAAGGCCCTCAACATAATTTCAGCCTCTTTTATGCTGAAGTAATGGAGAATTTCTGTATGCCCAGTTCTGGCGCTGTAATTAATAGATTTATTTAATGGTAAAAAGCCAAGTTTTGCTGAAAAAAAAGACAGTGTATGAATCATCACAGTTTGCTGACTGATTTCCTCACTAGCGGCATTTTATGCTTTTATTTTCCATGAAATTTCATGCAGTTGCTGAATTTGCACATTAATTACCAATTAAAGTTGAAAGTTAAATCTAATAATAGCATGGCTACCCTTTAAAAATTGTGATAATTGTTAATGATTGCCAATTATCCGCTCTTGCTCAGAAAATAAATACCGTATATACTCGCGTAACATGCGACTTTTGAGCACCTAATTTGAAGCCTAAATTTCGGGGGTCGCATGTTACGCGAGGTACAAAAATCGCGGGTGTGAAATGCTGGCCAAGATAAGTCACATAGCATCCAGCTGGCTTTACTAGCGTCGTTCAGCCACTTGTCGTTTCCATTCATAAAAACATGAATGGAAACGTCAAGTGGCTGAACATCTTCCCATCAGAATGCTGGAATCAAAATCTGAAGAGTAGTATTCTGATGGGAAGAGTGGATTCTGCTGTGAAAGCTGTTTGCGATTCGAACAGCTTTCCAGCTGGCTTTACTAGCGTCGTTCAGCCACTTGCCGTTTCCATTCATAAAAACATGAATGGAAACGTCAAGTGGCTGAACATCTTCCCATCAGAATACTACTCTTCAGATTTTGATTCCAGCATTCTGATGGGAAGATGTTCAGCCACTTGACGTTTCCATTCATGTTTTTATGAATGGAAACGGCAAGTGGCTGAACGACGCTAGTAAAGCCAGCTGGAAAGCTGTTCAAATCGCAAACAGCTTTCACAGCAGAAACCACACACAATGATACCATTTGGAAGTTTTAGTTTCCAAAATTAATTTTCAAAAAAGTGACTCACTCACATGATACATGAGGTATACCATAAAATCATGTTTTGGGGACGAAAATTTAGGGGTCGCATGATACGCGAGATCGAATGATACGCGAGTATATACGGTAGTTGTAATTGCGGAATATTGGTCCTCCAGGTTGGGTTTTGCTTTAAAAACGCCAGATTTGTTTCTCTTACTCGAACAGAAAATGCTGTGAAAACTCAGCAGGTCTGGCAACATCTGTGCAGAAAGAAAATAGGTTAACATTTTGAGTCCGTATGACTTCTCCTCAGACTTTTCTTCTCCAAATTTATTTTCCAGCTTTTGCTGTTTTTGTTTCAGATTCACGAATCTGGAGTATTTTGCATTTATTATGTTCCTTTCTGGACCTTTTTTCATTCGGTCTTAGTCTGATCTCTCTTTCCTTCCCTTTATTTCACTCTTTGTATCTGTTTCGGCATTAAATTCAACCACTCAAATTCCTTCTCTGTCCTTCTATTTATTTCTCAAAAGGAGATGCACTATTTGCTTTGTTGTTCATCAAGGTCCCAAATGCACTGTGTCCCTCACTGCATCGTTATCAGCTTGCACTTCCTGCTACACTCGGAGTGTGTGTGTGTGTGTGTGTGTGTTGGGGGTTGGGGGGGGAGGAGGGAGGAATGTTAAAATCTAAACATGCACGAATAACTCTGTGAATGGATACAATGGCTCGCTTCAGTAAAATCTGACCGAATATAGCGCTGCGTGTGTGTCAGTGATCTTTGTGGTGCCTTCTTAGTACATTATTACTTCAAAACAATAATTGTGAACATTCTTCACCTTTCCTCCTTTTCGTTTTCCTTGCTTGTTCCAACGCGAAGCCCCACGCCACCTCCACCGGACCATCTGTCACTTCTTAAGTTTTGCTTTCACAGATCACTGACCTTTGTTATCTTTATGCCGCTATCAGCACCTCCTTCAGTCCTTAATGCTGCCTTTAACTTTCCCTTTGGCTTGTGTTCATGATGTGGAGATGCCGGCGTTGGACTGGGGTGAGCACAGTAAGAAGTCTTACAACACCAGGTTAAATGACATCTTTATCAATCTCTCCTTAGCTCTAACCTATCCCTAACCTGTTCTGCTCTACCCCCTCCCAACTGTATAATCCACCACATCTCTCCCCCACTCTTCAACTCTGAAGAAGAGTCACACGGACTGGAAACATTAACTCTGTTTTCTTTCTCCCAGGTGCTGCCAGACCTGCTGAATTTACCCAGCATTTTCTTTTTTTAGGGTGTCACCCACAATTTATTTTGTGCATTAATCTGTTTGGCATTTTCTGGTGTAGGACATACCCTACCGTAAAATGGTACACACCGTCATTGACCTTTTTTAAACCAGACCAATCTTACAGTTAGGTTTGAGCTAAGGATTATGCTCTTGGTACGTTGTGAAACAGTGCTTTATCAATTGTAAAACCATCGTCGCATTTGTGTGCTTCTAGCAAGCTGAACGGCATATGAATTGGCTGATTGATCCATTGCCTGTTAACGTGAGGGTAATAGTTTCTGTAAATGTGGAAACCTGTCCTCAGGCATGGAGGTTAGTAACTGAATGTTTAGCAAGTGTCTGTCTTTTTTTCCCAAATTATAATTTGTAATACTGATTTTATTAAAATCTAGTAATTAAACATTACCAACTTTATTTTTGCATTTTATATTTGATGAACTGTTTTCTGTGGACTAACTAGTTAATCCTAATATCTCATGAGTCATCCTAGCTAATAAGAATAATAATCTTTATTGTCACAAGTAGGCTTACATTAACATTGCAATGAAGTTAATGTGAAAAGTCCCTAGTCGCCACACTCCGGCGCCTGTTCGGGTACACGGAAGGTGAATTCAGAATGTTCAATTCACCTAACAGCACATCTTTCGGGACTTGTGGGAGGAAACTGGTGCACCTGGAGAAAACCTACGCAGACATAGGGAGAACTTGCAGACTCCACACAGAGTGACCCAAGCCAGGAATCGAACCTGGGTCCCTGGCGCTGTGAAGCAACAGTGCGAACCACTGTAACGCCAGACAGCCCATTTCCAACCTATAAATCCTATCCTCAATTTTAATACTAAATGTGAAGGTTTAACGGAGTTACTTGTTTCCGATATTGAGGCTATCAACTTGGCTTCCTCTTCTAAACCCTGCCCTCTACTCTTCCAACTTGGCTTCCATTAGCTGCAACCCATAGCTTCCCTTCAGTGGAAACCACCATTCCTTCAACACTTGCCACTTGTAACTACCTCTCCTCGGTCGTATGTTTGCAGATGTTGTCGATGTTTTCTGAACCTCTTGACACACTCCACCCCATTAAAGGTGTCATCATTACCCCTTCACCAAAAAAACCCACCTTCAATTCCTGCACTCCCTCTAACTACGGCCTTATTTCCAGCTTGACATTCTTTGGGATCCTTGAACACATTGTCGTTGGTCAAATATGTGCTTATCTATCTCATCATTTCCTGTTGGAGTCCTCCCAGATCCAGCTCCCAACCCTCCCAGAGAATCCTCAAAATCCTGTCTTGCCACTATCGTCATGGTTTGCTATATTGTACTTCTTCAACTCCCTCCTTAATTTGACTGTGTCAACCATCTGGTTTTCTCTATTGATTCCCTCTACCACGCACCTCAATGTCACTGCCCACCTGTGACTTTAGCTACAAATTAAAATTATGAAAAGTTTTGGTGGAGTAGATGTAGAGACGATGTTTCCACTTGAAGAGCAAAGGTAGAGGCTATTGATGTAAGATAGTCACCAACCAATCCAATGGGGAATTGAGAAGAAGCCTCTTTACCCAGAGAGTGGGTGAGAATGTGAAACGCACAACCACAGGGTCAAGGTGAATAGTGTCGATGCATTTAAGAGGACACTGGAGAAACATCTGATGGAAAAATAAATAGGGGGGTCATAGATGAGAGGAGGCTCAAGTGGAGCTTAAAATATTGGCATAGACTAGTAATATGAGGTTATTGTAAAAGATCTGGTGAGAGAGTATGATATTTGGTACTGTGCATCAGAAGATTAATTAGAACGATTTATGCAACTAGTAATTTCCTTTCAATCAGATTATGGCCAACACTACATCTTGATCCACTGAACCCAAAGGATGTCAAGACTTTGATTAATGTGGAATGCTGCAACGCTGATGTGAAGCTGACTAGAGAACAGGTTTGTTTTCCAATGTAGCCAAGCTTTTGTGTCCAGAATGCTTTTCCTTGCACCATGAAGTTAAGAAAAAATAAATCTTAAATGAAATATGGGGCTGGATTCTCCAAAAATGGGGCTATGTCCCCACGCCGACGTAAAGATGCTGGCGTTTTACTCTTGACTTTCCTTAAAAAAGTCAAGAGCGATTCACTTACCTGCTGGGGGCTAGCAGGACCCCGGAGTGCTTCTCGCAGCTCTGGCTGTGGATATGGGCCCTCGCATTTCCGGTCGGGAGTCCACGCATGCGCACGGCATGGACAATTTAGGATCCCGCCCCCCCCGTGATGGCGCGCCCGCAGATCCGAGCCGCCCAATCGCTGCCCCGGCCGCCCATGAGGACCCCCCTCGTGCTCGATCCCCCCGACCCCATCAGGGCTGAATCCGCAGCCTCCAGCCAAGGTTCCCGACCGGCAACACGTGGTTAGACCCATGCCATCGGGAACTCGGCCAGTATTGCCCGGAGAATCGCTGGGGGGGGGGGGGGCCTCTGTCAATGGCCCTTCAGCCTCGCCGTGTAATCCGCGCGCAAGCGATTCTCTGGGCATGATTCCTGCGTGAACATCAATTCTCCGCCCGCGCGCCAAACGAGATTTCGGCCCGGGGCTGCCGAGACTAGCGGAGTGTTGAAGGCCAGGCCAGAGCAATGTGCAGTGTAACCTCAGCTGGAGGTCAGCCTCAAAATATAGGAGCAGGAGTGTTTTTATACTTGTGTCAAGTTAATACTTGTGTCAAGTCAGCAACTCGAGTTTGACATTTAACAGAGTTTGGTGCCGGTGCGACATAAGTCATCACATCTGTATTTTAAAATCAAATGTACCGGAATTTGATGGATGGGATATCCTCACTGTCTAGAGAGTTTAATCCTTGTATCCAGCAGCAATGTGGTTTGTTGGAAAATTGAGTTTTTTGAGCGGATTGATTTCTGCTTGAAGGGCATTTAAACTCTTCAAGTCTCATCAGGGAGGCTACGAACAATGACGGGAAGCCAGTCTTTCATTCGTGATGGTCAGAACATCATGACTAGACCCTTGGTACTCTCCCCATAGCCACACAATTTCCTTAGAGAGATTAAAACAGAGCCAAAAGGGGGAGGAAGATCCTCTCTGAATTCCTTGGGCAATCCAAGTCAATCTAGGAGATTGGTCTGACCATACAGGCGCACGATATCTGTTAGTCCACTATCCATATGATGCAATGTCTGCCCGGGCCAGGAACCAGTCCAGCTCACCTCTTATTGAAGGCATGTAACAAATCAGCACACACACAACAGCAGCGGGCAACACATTAATCCCTCAGGACTGAGAAGAAATGCCTAGCACCTGGCCTCTTCCTACCTGCACAGAGTTTAAACACAAACCCCCGATCCTTCAAACTGAAATAATCTCTCAATGGGGTTGCAGTCACTGACATTATGTGATCTGCCTCCAAATCAGGTCAACTCTAAGTCTAAAATAAAAGAAAATTGCTGCAGACACTGGGGATCTGAAATACAAACCAAGTGCTGTAAAACTCTGGCAGCATCTGTGGAGAGAGAAACCAAGTTAACATATTGAGTCCCATATCGAAGTCCATCTCTAAGTCTATGCTGCTCTGAAGTAAATTGACCTAGGGTTTTTCAGCTTGTCTGAGAAACTGAGGCTCCTTAAGCTGGGAATCAATTTTCTGGCACCCGTCTGAGCCACTGAGTTGTTTCTGGATTGTACTGTCTAGAACGTGGTTACCAAAGCAGCAGTATTGGACAATTCAGAACACAGCGATAGTGGATACGTGAGAAGTAGGTGACTCCTTCGTAGGGGCAATAGCAGGAAACCGGAGTTACTGGTAATGCGAATAGAGTTGCTGGAATTGTCCAATAAATTCATAGACGTGGATTTTTATAGGTTTTATAGGAGTGGGACGGTGGTGGTCGGAAGGTGATGGGGAGTGCGTGGGAAGGGTGTAGTGGACAGAATACCTGGATGGATCAGGGATATAGAGGTCCTACCAGTCTTAATGCCACCATCTCATTTAAATAATACACCCAGAAGTCTGTCCAACATCTGGCCAGCTGCATAACCTGGCTGGAAAGTGGAAGCAGGAGGTTGGCTGAAAGATGGAGAAACATGGGCCTGCTATAAACACACACTATCCTCTGGTGGAGGAGCTGAAGACAAATTTAATGACAAACATGTATCAGCAATTTGACATCATTCTCAATATCCATATTTGTAAAACAAAATAACAACAGAAGGCATGACTTTAAAATATGGAATGAATTACATCTGAGGGACCTGGTCCAGTTAACCCACAGAGTCCATCTCTTCATCTGCAGACTACTCTTGATCTTGAATCCTCGGGTGTACTGCCATGGGCTAACGATCAGGCTGAAAAAAAGGGAGGAGAATGTGAAACATTTGGTGGAGAGGTGAACAGGAAAGCTTGATGTTTTATGTACCTTAATGCTTCCCCCCCAACCCGCCCAAAAATACCTTATTTTTGAGTCTGGAGCTTCCCTAATCTTTCCTCATAACCCACTTCGACTGGGGATCAATCTTTTACTTCTCTTTGCACCTTTCAGTATCTTTTTTTTAATGGTGTGGCAATAGAACAGACACCATAGTCCAAATATGACCCGATTGTGCATTGCAACCCAGTTCCTGCCACTTTTCTTTCTGTTTGTCCCTTTTGGTGAATGTTATAAAGATCCCCCGGCACCATTGTGAAAAAGAGCAGGGGATTTATTCCCAGAGCCCTGGCCAACATTTATCCCTCAATCGACATCACTAAAATCAGATTATCTGCTCATTGCCACATTGCTGTTTGTGGGAGCTGGCTGTGTGCAAATTGGCTGCCACTTATCCAACATTCCAATCACTTCATTGGCTGTCAAATGCTTTGGGATGTCCTGTTGATGTGAAAGGAGCCAAATAAATGCAAGTCCTCCTTTCGTTAACACTTTTCACAACAGTAGGCCTATCTGCACTGCCCAACTCTTGGAAACATGTGGCAGTAGTCACGCACCATTGCTTGCTTAAACCTTCCACATCCTTGTGCAACAAAGACTTTGATCGAATAGATTGACTCCTTCCTTTCTCCATTCCAGATTTCTGCCTGGCTGCATACCGAAATTAGGAGGAACCACTGCTGTTTACCACACTAACCTCAAATTGCTGCTCAGAATTCCAACTCTGACGACTTAACTAAATGGATAATTTTCAAGTCAAAAGTAGCTCGAAACTTTGTTTTAGTTAGAAACGTTTGCTTGGAATTCTCCAATTCTCCAAAGGTTTGGTCCCTGGTCTCGGCAGAGTCAAATGCTTTCAGTCAGAGCAGTGTTGTGAGCACTGCTCATTGCTGCAGTTTGTGTTTGTCGGAGCATTGAGGGCGCGATTGGACTCGACAGGACATCCATTCTGCTCAAATACCTGACAGTTGTTGTCTCGGGTTGCATGTGCACTTGGTTGCGGTAGCCCCTGATGAACCGTGCGTTTTGGGGAGGAATAGATAAAATATTGGTGAGGAAATTAAATGCTTGCTGACTTGTGTTTGAATACCATTAATGAATTGTAGGAAAAGAAGCTGGAAAAACATTGTAGATCTGCGACAACATGTAATGCACTATATGTTACACTTCTGGGCAAAATGATCACAAGGTAAGAGGCATTATTTGTGTGTTTATATGTTGTGGGTTTTTTTTTTGTGTTTGTTCTGGAAAGCGATTTGAATTTTCACGTGCTTTTGAATGAGTGGGAAATTCTCCTGCAACCATTTTTAAATTGAGAAGTTATTCTAAACTTACAGAGCACTTTGGTTGGCGTACTGGGGACAGAGTCCATTATGGAGGAAAAGGAGATAGGGGCACAAGATAAGTTGCAAAAAAAGAATCACTCGAATAATGTCAGAACTCAGAGGTTACACTTATTGGGCAAGATTGGACAGGCTGGGTGGGTGACCTGATGGAGCTCTTCAAGACTATGAAAGGGTTTGATAGGGCAGATGTAGGGAAGAGGTTTCCGCTTGTGGCCAAAATCAGAACTAGTGCACAGATATAGGACGGCAAGTAATAATAATCTTTATTAGTGTCACAAGTAGGCTTACATTAACACTGCAATAATGAAGTTACTGTGAAAATCCCCTAGTTGCCACACACTGCAGCACCTGTTCGGGTGCACAGAGGGAGAATTCAGAATGTCCAATTCACCTCACAAGCACGGACTTATGGGAGGAAACTGGAACACCCGAAGGAAACCCACGCAGACACGGGGAGAACGTGACCCAAGCCAGGAATCAACATACAGTGACCCAAGCCCGGAATCGAACCTGAGACTCTGTGAAGCAACAGTGCTAACCACTGTGTCGCCCAATGTAATAAATCAAAATGAGAATTCAGGAGAAACTGGCCCACCCAGAGACTGGTTAGAATATAGAACGTGCCACCACAGGGAGCAGTTGATGCACTCAAGGGGAGGTTAGGTCAGCACAAAAGAGAATGGGATAGAAGGCAGTGCTGGTGTGGGTTAGATGAAAAATGTGGTGGAAGGAGACTTGTGGAAGGAGGCTTGTGGAATCATATGGCCTGTTTCTGTACTTTAAATAATTTGCAAATGTAGGCAGGGCTTTTAGTTTTAATTTTCGTCACGTATTGCTTCTTACTCATCAATGTGAGCTTTGTTCTATGTCTTGTTCGCCCTATGTGATGTAGTATGGACATTACAGCCAGGTTTGTTTGGTCAGCTGCAAAGGAATGGTGTCCACCTCTCATCACACATAGCTGCCCACAGAAACTTTGTGGACTTTTGAGTGGCAACTTACATTCATTAGTTATCTCTCTCAGTGTAATTCCCTCTACAGGTGATCTGTGGCTTATGTGGGCAGGATGGGCATTGATGTGTCTCCTCAAAAATCAGATTGAAGAGTCCTCACTAAGATCTGGGGCCAAATCTTCCTGTCTCCAGTTCATTAGAGTTCAGCGTATTCTTGAGAGGTGTATTGGGGTACTGGAAGCCCTAATGTGTCCAGTTGTCAATTCCTCTGTTCCTCGGCACCCTCCGCTAATGTCTCTGACTCTGAATTAGAGGCGGAGACTTAGAACATAGAACATAGAACAGTACAGCACAGAACAGGCCCTTCGGCCCTCAATGTTGTGCCGAGCCATGATCACCCTACTCAAACCCACGTATCCACCCTATACCCGTAACCCAACAACCCCCCCAACCTTACTTTTATTAGGACACTACGGGCAATTTAGCATGGCCAATCCACCTAACCCGCACATCTTTGGACTGTCCTGCGGGAACTGTCCTGCGGGACTTAACTAAATAGTTACCCAGAAGGGTTTAGGGAGATTAAAACCTAGTCTAACATCTAGGTAACTCCACAACAATCACTCATTCTCACTGTCTGACTACATGCCTGATCCCCAACTATCCCACTCCTGACCTGAACTGAACCCGCTCCGCCCCCAACTCAACCAGACTGATCCGACTACCTCCGCCTGACTACTCTCCTGACCAGACTCGATCAGCCCCAGCCTCCCCCCTGACTACCCAACTCACCCAGACTACCTCTTATTTTTTTCCCAGTTCAGGAAAAGCTCAACGTATTTTGATGCTGAAACAGTGCTGATACTGACCTTTAACTGTGTTTGTCTTTGTTCAGTGTCAAAGGCCTGGGAGATATCGACGATATTCTGCAGCAATGTTTTCAGTGTCAGGATACGGTATCTTTGTACAGGCTTGTGCTACAATCTGTTCACCGATCTCTGCCTACTGAGGAGGACAGACAGCTGATGAGAGAGGTGAGAAAATATACAGGAGTTTTTAGCAATAGTTAGCAGATTTTAATTCAGAGAAGAGAATAAATGTAAAGTTTGATCGCTGCAAGTTAAAGAAAATATAGTTACACGAGGAAAAAGCAAGGTATTAGATTAAAATAGAAACAATAAACCACACATCGAAATAGTAGCTGAAACAAATTTTCCGAATAAAATGGCAATTTTTTTTCTTGAATTTATGGAGAACCATAATATGTTATTAATAGGGCTGCATATATTTAATAACTGTGTAATTCTCTTTTCGAATACTTTTGGAATGTTATTAGCTAAAATGTGTTAAGTGATGGCAGGTGGGCAATGAAGATGTATTTGAAATCCACTATGGGGACCCCTTCGATTATGTTTTGTCAGACAGTTTTTTCAGATCCACTGTCACAATTTGTGAACCTGCATCCAAAAACACATTGCGGCGATCGACATAAAAGGATTAAATGTAATTGCCCCCAGAAACTGGTTTGCTTGTTAGAGTCCCTTGCTATGCAATGTAGCCAGAAGCTTCCCAGGGTACAAAGAATGATGAGTTGGCCACGAAACACCTTGTGATGCCCTAATATGAGCCCACTTGCCTTGTAGTTAAATTTGCAATTTTAATGTTTTCAAAAAGCCATTGCACGCAAGTTTGGCAAGCTCCATAGATTTTTAACGCTTATGCCATCTTATTTTATAATTACTATTTTTTTCATTTTTCCATTTAAGGGGCAATTTAGCCTATTCACCTACCCTGTACATTTTTGGGTTGTGGGGCCGAGACTCACGCAGACATGGGGAGAATGTGCAAATTCCACACGGACAGTGACCTGGGACTGTGATTGAATCTGGGTCCTCTGTGCTGTGAGGCAGCAGCTAACCACTGTGCCACCGTGCCACCCTGCTTATGCCATTTTAAAGTTACAATTTAGGTTTTTTTTGTTTTTAATAAATTTAGGGAACTCAATTCATTTTTTTCCAATTAAGGGGCAATTTAGCGTGGCCTATCCACCTACACTGCACATCTTTTGGGTCGTGGGGCGAAACTCATGCAAATACGGGGAGAATGTCAAACTCCACACAGACAGTGACCCAGAGCCTGGATCCAACCTGGGATTTCTGCGCCGTGAGGCAGCAGAGTTTCTTGAGATGTGCAAATAGAGCATTATTAACAACAAATATCATAAATGGCTGACTTCTAGGGCAGCACGATGGCACAGTGGGTTCGCACTGTGGCCTCATGGCGCCGCGATCCCAGATTCGATCCCGGCTCTGGGTCACTGTCCGTGTGGAGTTTGCACTTTCTCCCCGTGTTTGCATGGGTTTCGGCCCCATAACCCAAAGATGTGCAGGCTCGGTGGATTGGCCATGCTAAATTGCCCCTTAATTGGAAAAAATGAATTGGGTACTCTAAATTTTTTTTTAAAAATGGCTGACTTCTTTTGTTTCTGGTAATGGTTTTGGATTTGCTTTTAACCCTATCCACCTCAATAATACATATCCGCTGGTCTGATTTAGGATGCCAAAGCTGCAATTTTTAAGCCTGCATTTCTTGAAGGCAAAAATATATTGTTGATTTGGAAATATTTTTGGAGGAGGGAAGGAAGTGTGAATCTGGTGTCTTATATTCTCTTAACTCAATTACAACCCATTCAAATGTTTGCATTATTTAAAATGATTATGCTAAGTATTTCTTTCTTTGTTTAGGAAAATGCAAACCCAAAGCTTGTGAATGTTTGCTCATGAGCGTGACGAAGTTGCATGAGTTAGAATGAGTTGTTGGAATTACATATTTAAGTTTAAAAAAAAACTACTGTATTTAAATTATATTAAACCAGGTGGATTTTACTAAATGAGATTTAGTAAAAAGAAGTAAAAGCTTCTTGTGTTCTAAATTTATATGCGTCTGTATTGTCTAACGTCTTTTATTCCCTTTCAGATTCTCTGTTTAGTCCATGTGAGTCACAATGGTGTGAGTGAAGGTGAACTGTTGGAGATTTGCCCAGCGCTTTCTTGGTCTGTGTTAGCCTCTCTCCTTTATAACTTGCAGTGCACATGCGTGATAGCATACAGCTGTGGACTGCTGAAGTTTCAGCATCTTCAGGTAAGGTTGCTTATTTTCAAATTGCATGAATCTACCTTTTCCTCGCGGTTAAGGCACGCAAAGACTTAGCTATACCGGTTTGTACAACATTGAATAAGCACTTCCTCATTAGGAGAGCCCACAATTGACAAAACCAACCAATGGGTTTCTGGCCGCGCTCATATCTTACAACATATTTGACAATAGCTGATGAACTTGTAAATAAACAGCTGATTTGCAGTAAATATCCTTAGTTATCAGTACATGGAATAATCCTTTGTTGGGTATGAAATTATTTGAATTTATGCCGAGCTGTTCACAATCTTAGGATATCCCAAATTGGCGCACAGGCCAATTAAGTTATTGTTGTAACATAACAAAACATGACAGCCAAGAGTGTAGGGCTGGTTTAGCTCAGTGGGCTAGACATCTGGTTTGTAACGCCGAAGAAGGCCAACAGCACGGGTTCAATTCCCCTTCCGGCTTACCCAAACAGGCGCCGGAATGTGCCGATTAGGGGCTTTTCACAGTAACTTCGTTGAAGCCTACTTGTGACAATCAGTGATGATGATGATTATTATTAGTTTGTGCACAGCAAGATCCCACAAACATATAATGAGATGAATGACCAATTAAACAGTTTTTCTTTAGTGATTTGTTTAAGGGACGTACATTGGCCGCGGAACCAGGTGCCCCCCCCCCCCGGCCACTATTCTTTGAATGGTTCCAGGGGATATTTTAAGATATTGGGCAGCACGTTGGCACAGCGATTAGCACTGCTGCCTCACAGCTTCAGGGTCTCAGGCTCGGGTGACTGTCAGTGTGGAGTTTCCACTTTCTCCTCATGTCTGCGTGGGTTTCCTCTGGGTGCTCCGGTTTCCTCCCACAATCCAAAGTTGTGCAGGTTAGGTGGATTGGCCATGCTAAATTGCCCCTTAGTGTCTAAAAGGTTAGGTGGGGTTATTGGATTTCGGGGATAGGGTGGAGGCTTGGGCTTAGGTGGGGTGCACTTTCCGGGGGCCAGTGCAGACTCCTTAGGCCGGATGGTCGCCTTCTGCACTGTAAATTCTATGATCTATCTATGATAAGTTCATCTGCGAAGGTTGACAGAACCTAAATTTAATGCAAAAGATGGCCCCTCCAACAGTGCAGTGCTTCCTCAATACTATCCTGGTCTGTTAGCCGAGATTATGTGCTCGAGTCTCTGGAGTGGGGTTTGAATCCACGATCTGAGTGGGAAGTGAGAGTGCTACCACTGAGTCAACACTGATTGCAAAATGGCTCCTTTCTCTACGTGTTCACCCTGTTGTTTGAGGGTTATGCACCTCATGTTATTGCAGTAACTTACATTATGGGTAAAGCTCTCATAAAATAATATATATTTTATGTTTAATGTTTATGATCTTATTTCAAGGCTTGGGAAGCAGTGAGATTGCAGTATATGGAGAAAGAAGAAAAGGATACCATCACTCAGTACAGAGAAAAACTTGTGCAATATTTTTCACAACAAATTAGGTATTTATTAGTCCTACAGGTAATTGCCAGTACATCTAGTGATTCAACTCGGAGTTTATTTAAATTTCTTCCTTTGCTATTTAAAAAAAAACTTTCTTCTGTCATTAAGTGCCTCCAAAAGAGGGGATGGGTAGGCGACTTTGTTCAATTCCTGAACCAATCTTCCTTGTAACCAAATGCTGGACGATGTAAGATGTAGTCATTCACTGTCTTATTTTTCCACGCTCCTTGTAGAGACGCACTAAGCTTGACTAAGTAACCACCGCTCCAAATGTAGTGTGATTGCAACCCTGACACATAGAACCACAGATATGAATCTTTGTATACTAAACTGCTCCACTGTGATAAATGTATATAATTAATATTATTATAAATCTTGTAGATAATAGATTGTAGCAGAATGGATTGTTAAATTAGTTAATTGCGTATTTCCATTTGATAGCTGCTTAGAATATATTTTATTCTTTGTGATGGACTGGCACATATGATTTAGGTTAACCTGTGTTTTTTCAGTCAGGGCAGAGTAACCTGGCGTGGTGCTGATGAACTTCCCTGGCTCTTCCAACAACAGGGAGACAAACAGAAACTGCACAACTGCCTCCTAAACCTCTTTGTCTCTCAGAACCTGTACAAGAGGTAGGAAACTGGACTACTCTATCATCCCCCCCACCCTTTTCAAAATAGTTTGAACCTTATTTGGGGCAATCTCTTTAAGACCAGAGTTGCAAAGTCAAGTCTTAATGGTTTGGACCTTTTGGAAATGGGACCCAGTTGGGACGCCCGCCACTCGTGAGGATGTCTTGATTTTAAAATTCCTAGGTTTAAGATCTACTCTGAAGTAGATTTCTTACGAGCGAATGCAGCAATGTAGTCAGATGAAATTCCTTTGCCCTCTTTTAAAAAAAAATAAATTTAGAGTGCACAATTCATTTTTTCCAATTAAGGGGCAATTTAGCGTGGCCAATCCACCTAGCCTGCACATCTTTGGGTTGTGGGGGCGAAATCCACGCAAATACAGGGAGAATGTGCAAACTCCACACGGACAGTGACCCAGAGCCGGGATCGAACCTGGGACCTCGGCGCCGTGAGGCAGCAATGCTAACCACTGCGGCACCGTGCTGCCCACCTTTGTCCTCTTTTTAACAGGTTTTCATTTAAATTGGCTAATGCCCTTGATAACATTTTAAATGCATGATATTGCCAGAAACGTGAGTCAAGTCTGTTCTGATTTTTGTTGATGGCCCCTTTAATTTAGGATAGAAAACCTAAAGAATTAACCAAGTCTCTTCTAACTGACATGCATTGAAAAATGTATAATTTTTGGTTAGTGGATAAAAAGCTTGACAGGGGAACAAATGTGATTTCAAATATAAACAGACTTTGTGACTGGTTCAGTTGTGGTAGTTACAGCCTGCTATTTTTTTTTCTAATTAGTATGGCAACTATGACATTTCTAACAACCTCAACAATTGTTCGAAAGGTATTAAAAAGAAGCAGAAGCAGATGGGAATAAATCAGACTGTTTGTAGAAGGACAAGATAAACGAGCCGTTAGTAAAGATAGAAGATGATTTATTGACACATTATTGTGCATAAATCATGGCTAATTTATTTTTAGGTGGAAATGTAATGGAATTATAGATATGTGTTACATATGCATCATTTGTTTAATAAATTTGTTTGTTTAAACAAGGAATGGTATGCAATTATGATTATTGCTTATTAAGAACTGACGGGTGGTTCCGTGGAGGCACAAGAACAAGATCTGTAGGTTAAAATTAAATCATTCACAGGCTCTTGGTCATCCCAGCCACAAATGACTGAAAGTTTACCTAGATAAGCTAAGGTGTTACTGAAGGCATAGGTAGTCGGGGCTCAATGTTACAAATGTGAGGTTTGTGATACTGTTTGTGTTTTTGGAATGTCTGTTTACTTTATGGTAAAATGGAGGAATGAGGGGGGGAGGGGGGCATGTGACCTGTTCTGCATTCTGCTGGTGACCAGCCTGGGTGGCATGGTTGGTAAAGATTAAAGGGCGGGGGGGGGGGGGGGCAGGTTGTATTACTGGGAAGCAGATGCAAGGTGTTTAAGCCTGTGAACAAGGACCATGTTGATGAGGGATAGACTATTAGTCTCCAAAGACCCAGGAAGTTGTTAGTAATGTCAGGTTTTATAAACAATTGTAGTTTAAACTGACTATTTTGTTTAAAGATAGAATTAAATTGTGATTTTAATGGATAGTTAATTAGCATTTCTACCTGACTACAAGGCCTGTGTGATTCACGGTACCATGGAGGTATGCTTTAAGAGGGAGGGAGTCCATAGGAAGCTATTGTAGAAACAGCCTCCGGGATGTTTTCTTAAAAATCAATAAACCTCATAGACATTGTCAGTCTGCAAGGATCCGAGAGAGTGAGAGCGCGCAGAGGGATAAATACAGCAAGTCTCTATGGTTCACCGTGCAAAAAGGTAAGTGAAAGCTGATGCTTAGATTGAAGATACTGCGTTTGTGAGCGTTTAAACAAAACTGGAAGATTTGCCTAGCTTTAGAGGGAGAAAGTCCATTCGGGCAGTAGGCGGCTACCCGGCTAAGAAAGAAGGAAAAGAAAGGAAACAAGTTCTTGGGAGCCAAGAATCATTTTGACGTGAGAATACAGTTTCCACTTGAGGAATTTGTGGAGAGAGAAAATAGAGTTAATGTTTCGAGCCTGTATGACTCTTCAGAGTTAAAGAGCGGGATATCGGTGTTGCCAATTATAAATCCTTAACTAGCCACAGCATGGCTTTGGTGACATCGCTTTAGCCACATTTTACAGTCGTTAGCACTCCCACCTCACAATGTCAGAGACCCAGATTCGATTCCAGCCTTGGGTGACTGTCTGTGTAGAGTTTGCATGTTCTCCCTGTGTCTACGTGGGTTTCCTCTGAGCGCTCCTCTTTCCTCTCACAATCCAAAAATGTGCAGATTAGGTGGACTGGCCATGATCAATGTATGGGGTTATGGGGATAGGGCAGGAGAGTGGGCCTAGGTAGAGTGCTCTTTTGGAGGGTTGTAGGGCCAAATGGCCTCTTTCTACACTGTAGGGATTCTGTGTATTGATTTTAATAGATAACTCCTCAGTCTTACACAATTTGTACACACACTTAACAGACAGTTATCGCCATTTTTGTTAACAAGGAATTAAATCACACAATCATCAGATAACGCCCCATTATCTTTCAGTTTACCATTTTGCCAACAAACACGCAAAGGTTAACGTTCGCATGGATATGTCATCTGAATATGAATTTTAAAATTACATGTCCTATAGCTGTGTACGTTGCTCACTGATCAGAAAGACAGTTTGTCATTTTGTCATATGTGGTAAGTGGCTAAAGTAATTGACAACTCTGCACTCTGAATCGATTGTAGAAACACTTCTTGGACACTTGTGACAATTCTGGGGAAATAGGATGTAATTTTCTTCATAACTGTTTATATTGCTAATGAGTTGTAGCAACTAGTTTCATCCTTCTGTTTCAGTTTCATCCTTATTGTTTCAGATTCCAGCATCCGCAGTAATTTGCTTCCGTCCTTCTGTCAAGAAGTGGTTTCCTATTAGTTTGGGGCAGTTGTCTTGTTCATCGTTCGAGTAATCTGTTTTTTTTTTTGCAGGGGCCATTTTGCAGAGCTGCTTTATTACTGGCAATATGTAGGAATGGACAAAAGTTCAATGGCTGCTGCTTACTTTGAGTCTTTAAAGCAGTTTGAGAAGAACTGTGAAGGAGAGGACATGATCACACGGCTGGCAGATCTCTATGAAACGCTTGGGCGCTTTTTGAAAGACTTGGGTCTTTTGAGTCAGGTACTTATATTGAGTCCTATCAAGGTGAGGCGGCAAAACGTTAACCGTAGTCTCAAGGGATGCATGTTGTGGAAAGGAAGCTGTGGATAAAGGTGCCCCACTCTGCCTTCCCACCCGAGGCCTGAGCAGGGTGATTTTTCAACTGGAGCAAGGTGGGTGTGCTGGCCTGGGTTTGCCCTTTCCATTGTAAAACTGTGGACAGTTTGAGACAAGAAGGAGGGCAGTGGGAAGGCCATGTGGGGAGTTTTACCGCTCCTCTTTGAAACTCCTACCGAGCCTGTATCCTTGTCACAACCCCAATCACACCGTTCCATTCCACTACCCTGCTTCACTATACCCACCCTTGGTGGCCAGTTTGACCCTAATCTGAGCTTTAAACTACACATCCAAGACTGCCTTTTTCAATTCCACCACATTGCTTCACTCTGCTCCTACCTCCTTTTCACTGCTTTTCGAAATTTTATCCCCACCATCACCACCTATAGGGTGCTCCTGCAAATTGTCTGCAAGCTGCTGAGTTTCACTGACATAGCCAAACATTGTGCAAAAATGTGGAATGTCTGCATTATGTCTCACAGTACATCCCCGTTCTATATCTGCCCTATCCACAATCACCTCAATCTGTTCCCTACCCCTGAAATATCAAATTCACAAGCCCTAGTCCTTATCTAGAAGTCTCAATGGTCGTGCTCCTCCTTGCCTCCCATCACTAAGAGCCCACTTGTCTCTGTAGACACTTTAGAACTCTTGCATTACATTACCGATGCTGTATAAATGCTAGTAATTGTCATTGTTCCATTATAGCAACATCTCGATTGTAATGTTTTTTGACTTTTTCTGGTTAAATTTGATGCCATCCAGTAAAACATTCATTTTAATGCCGCAATGCCAAAAGACAGCCTGTAATCCTAACTGGCCAGCAGTAAATATGGCCATCACTGTATAATAAATCAAACCAGGTAAATGTTAACGCCCCCTTACCTGATCTATTATTATGTTTGGGTCACGAGCAGAATATTTTAACTGTTTGCAATCTTCCACACATATCTAGGCTGTTGCACCCTTGCAGCGTTCTCTGGAGATCCGAGAGAGTGCACTGGATCCAGATCACCCCAGTGTGGCTCAGTCCTTGCACCAGCTAGCTGGTGTGTATGTGCAGTGGAAGAAGTTTGAGAATGCAGAGCAGCTGTACAAGCAGGCACTGGAAATAAGTGAAAATGCCCACGGCTCGGTGCATCCAAGGGTCGCTCAGGAGCTGGATGCTCTCGCGATGCTTTATCAAAAACAAAATAAGTAAGTTCTTGATTACTATAGGGTACCTTTTACATTAGCAAATGTTACGACGAGTAGTTTGCCATTGTATTTTGCTGCCAGGAAGTTCAAAGCCTTAACTATCTTTCCAGAAGATTTTTTTTGTAGAAATGCTGGTTACCGAAATCAAACGCTAATTTCTTCTCCATACGTGTTGCACGACATTATAATTTGAAAGCATTATCAATAAATTAAAGTCATTTATTCATAAATATTGAATGCATATGCTTCAACTTCAGTGATGTTATAAGGTTGTATGCTGTTATGGATATATGACTTGCTCCTCCTGCCTCTTCATTCTCCTCTCCCTCCTCTACTTCCTCCTACTCCTCTTCCTCCTCCTTCCGTTTCTTTCTCTTCTTCTTTCCCCAATCCCTCCTTTTAACTTGGGGTGACTACAATCTTCACTGACCCACTGATACACTGCTGTGGATAGACTGCCACGTGTTAATCTCTGGAATACTCAAAAGTGTCCAAATTAGATTGTTAGTTTTACTTTAAAATTCCCTGAGACACGGTAATATTAGTTTACTGTCGTTCAATTTTATACACGCTGTTTCCTATTTTGAGGTACGAGCAAGTGGAACCATTGAGGAAACGGTCCATGAAGATCAGGCAGAAGGTTTCCAGGCAAAAAGGAAACGTGGTAAGGAATGAATGATGTAACCAATATAACTGAGTTAGTATTGTGTGCTGACATAATGTCAGGTGCATATTTGCATTAAAGAATAGCCATTTAAATGCCTATGTCATTTATCTGTACAGTATTTGCTTGGAATAAAAGGAAGTTTTTATCATTATCGATATTCTCCTGCTTTGGAAGCAGATTATAGTTAGGGTCCTCTTATGGAGCCTGTTTTTATTGCCAATTTAGAAACACAATTTTTCCATTGTTTTTCAATTTTATTCCAAGGACAAACAAAGGGAACAAAATTGATCTTAAATGCCCAAAACACCCAGTGTAAATTCAGATAAACTGTTTTTTGTTTTTATTTTGAATGCCACTTAATCTACCAGCACTAATGTACAACTATAGTTAAGCTATGAATCTAAAGATTTTAACAGACAGGTATTTACAAGTTACTACTTTTCAAAACCCCCACAATCTCTATTCGCTGATGAGGACATTACTGACATGTAGAATTATATCGCCTCCACTTAAGTTTGTAGCCATGATGTGGAGATGCCGGCGTTGGACTGGGGTGAGCACAGTAAGAAGTCTTACAACACCAGATTAAAGTCCAACCTGGACTTTAACCTGGTGTTGTAAGACTTCTTACTGTGCCCACTTAAGATTGTTCAAAGGATCTTGGACTCCAATCTGATCTGAATGTAAATAAAGTTTTCACTCTTGCGTAGTCTCCTCCCCCTGGTATAGAATCTTGCCTACATTCCTTGCCCTACGCAGACTGGTCTTTTATGCTGCTATTCTCTAGGATACTGTGCTTTCATCACCATAACAACAGAAATAGTGAGGGGGATTTGAAGTCTTTATTATGGATGGACAAATGGATTTGTAGAAAGATGGAATCTTGTCAACTTGCTGTTCGTTCAATAGACTGACACACAGTCACTAGAAGTGCAGTACAACACAGTTTACTAGAAAGTGCATCCTTATGAAGATAGATTATACCCTGGATAATTTAGGCCCCTTTTCTACCCAAACAAAGTGTTGAGTAACCGTTACAATCCTGATCTATTGGATATGGTTAATATTGACCCAACAACAATGAAAGAATGGTGATGTATTTCCAAGTTTAGATGGTGTGTGTGTGTGTTGGTGGGGAACATTGAGGTGCTCCCATGACATTATTGCTCTTGTTCTTCTCAGTGGTAGTGATTGCAGAGAAGGCAGGAGCTGTATACTTGTACATTCGTCATACTCCTGACACGGTACACTGGTGGTGATCTAGTTGGCAAGGATGCTGATGTACTAGATAGCTCTGACCCCGATGGTATCAAACTTTAGTGTAGTGCAGCCTCAACAAGCGACAAATCTGCTATCCCACTCCTAACTTAAGTCCTGTGGATAGTAGGGTCAGGAGGTGAACTTGTGAATAGATCACAGAGCACCCAAACTGTATCTACTCTTAACGGAAAATACTTTGGCTGAAGTAAATATTTATCCCTTGAAAGGGGATTTTGAAATTTGGGATGATTACTACTGTATTGAGGCATTTCTGCATAATGGTGATGTTTAAACAGTGACTGGTCAGTTATGTTAACATTTACATTTCACTCTTCAGCATGGTTTTGCTGTTCTTCGCCGCCGGGTTCTGCAGTTGGAGGAGCTTACCCTCGGGACTGAGTCAGCGGACACTGCTCGGATACTGAATGAACTGGGAGTTCTCTACTATCTTCAAAATAACATTGAGTAAGTGGATGTCATGAATGATGTATCGAAATATGTGGTAAGGAGAACCATCTAATGTTAATTTCAGTGTTAATTATCTCGCGATAACAGTAAATAATTTTACTCCTGGTTATTTTAAGAATAAACCGCTTCTCGGTTCCTTTATATCACAATGGCATGTTAATAGACAAACATCTAAAATTGTAGATACCTCCTGTTATATAGATCATGATTGGTTGAGTGACGATATTTGTTTTATGACTGTATGGTGAGTAGAGGTGTTGGATCTGACAGTGGACAATGCTGAAAAGCCTCATCAGTTTCAAAATGCAGATTCCAATTCTCACTACCTCCTCAACGTAGCACAACAGTGTGACCACCTGCACCCTGTCAGTACTCGGGCAAAGACCTGAGCAATGTCGTTACAACCTCCTCTCACAGTGTAGAAGTCTAGTGATAAGGTACTTTCGGTCTAGGGCTAAGTGTTGACAATTCAATGACATTCTTTTTTAAAAATCAATCGGTAAAAGAAACAAAAAGCACCACATTCGGGATTTATACAAAATGCATTCAAACCTTTCGCTTCTCTGTGCCTCCAACTGCATTGGTTCTCAGCTTTGGAATTCCATCTCTGCTCTTTTAAGATATCCTTAAAATCCACCTCTGTGACCAACTTGTCCTAATACTACTCGGTGTCCAAAGTAATTGAATGGTTGTTCCTGTGAAGCGTGTTGTGATGTTAAATGAATACAAGTTGTGGTTGTTGAATAGAATTTTGCTTTGAATTTTATTTTGTGGACTATTTCTCCCATCTTTCTGACCATCATTCAAATGGTCATTGGATAGGCATATGGACAATAAGGGAATAGTGTAGAGAGACTTTAGAGGGGTTTCACATGACGGCAAAACACCGAGGGCCGAAGGGCTTGTACTGTGCTGTAATGTTCTATGTTCTAATGTTCTATCTGATTTGGAAACGCGATGCTCTTGAGATGCTGGCTTCGAACGTCAAATGCTCTGATCTGAGAGTTTCAGCGAGTTGGGCACATTTCTCGCTAAACTTTGACAAGGGAAAAGGCAACACATCATTAGTTGTGTACGTCATTTTCTAACTCAGGATAACAATCTGCATCCTGTGCAATAAAATTGCGAAGGAAATGGGAGTAAAATTGTCGTACTTCTTTAAATTGAATTAAGAATATAAACATGTTGCCATCCTAGTCCCGAGTTAATATGTCAAAAAATAGTGGTGACAGGCCTTACAGAGGATTTTCTTTTTCAATATAGGACAGCAGAAACCTTCTTTAAACGATCATTGGAAATGAGGGAACAGACTCTTGGTTGTGACCACCCCGATTGCGCACAGTCCTTGAATAACCTGGCAGCCTTGTATAACGAGAAAAAGGAGCATGAGAAAGCTGAGGAGCTGTACGAGAGAGCACTGGACATTCGCCGTGTCGCCCTGGCACCTGATCATCCCTCTGTGGCTTACACCATCAAACATCTGGCGGTGTTGTACAAAAAGAAAGTGAGTTTGCCCGACGCTGGATTCTTTCCGTCTCCCACAATTTTTTCCCAACACAGCGAGCTGTGACGGATCCTGAAAGTAGTGGAGTTCACTGGCACAAATACAGCAAACTGCAGCATAATTGCCCATTTCTGAATGAGACCAAATCATGTCCCCTAGCTACATTTTCGAATTCTCTTCAACTGATTTCGCATTAGCTTTATCTATCAGTTAGATTGAAAATGAACCTGATTCAGGAATTAATGTATGTTGCAGAATGATGCTGCAGAAGTCAGAAAACTAAAGTGCATCATTATTCCCAAGTGATAAACATGTATTCCTTTATAATTCAACATTTAAAGCAGCGATTTTCAAAATGAACATGACCAGTAATTAGCTACAGTTCACAGAGGCATCTCTTTCCATTAGAGGGAGACATAGGGGTATAACTCTGCAAGCATGAGGCAAGGCAAGGAGGCAGGTCTCCATGAAAATGACTAAAACAGCATTGTGATGTTTTGTTGGAAGTTAGGAACTGGAGGAGGCCATTTAACCTCTGGAACCGGTGCTGAAATTCAGTGAGATTGTGTTTAACCTGGAACATGACTTTACATAGCTGTCTGTGCCCCGCATCCCTGAAACCTTTTTTTAAAAAAAATTAAAAAATTTAGAATACCCAATTCATTTTTTCCAATTAAGGGCAATTTAGCGTGGCCAGTCCACCTACGCTACACATCTTTAGATTGTGGGAGCGAAACCCGCGCAAACACGTGGAGAATGTGCAAACTCCACATGGACAGTGACCCAGAGCTGGGATTGAACCTGGGACCTTGGTGCTGTGGGGCAGCAGTGCTAGCCACTGCGCCATCGTGCTGCCCCCTTAACACCTTCTGATAATAAAAATCTTAACCAATCTCAGTTTTAAGTTTAGCAGTTGAGCCAGCAACAGTTGCCGTCTGTGGAAGACCGTTCCAAATTTCCAGCCAAGTTTTGTGTGTAAAAGTGTTTCGGAACTTCAACCTTGAAAGGTCAGGCTCTTATTTTGAAATTATGTGCCCATAGCTTGGGACTCCCCAACCAGTGGAAATAGTTTCTCTCCATCTACACTATTAGTTCCCCTTCATACCTTGAAAACTTTGATAAAATCATTCATTCATTTTTTTAAATTCCAGGGAATGCAATCCTTGTTTGTTTCTGTAGGCATCGAGGAGACATTTGTAAATTCACAAATTTACACATTAGACTATAATAGTCTCACCATTCTTATTCGGTTGCAGTTTTGCTTCAGGAAAGCAAAATAAATCTCTTATACTTCCCTTTAAATGACCTTACAGCATCACTGGGGTTTATTGGCAGCTGGACTTTCCAATAATTCATGTCCCTAGGGTTCTGCTGCAGCCGATACCTACGTTGCCGAACACGAAAATACTCCAGACCCAAGTCACTGCTGTTCCCACATTAGTCCCATTAAGGCGAAAGTGTCGTTACGTTTTAGCTTGTCTCAGCGGAGCAATCTCACCTCTGAGACAGATGGCCGTGGGCCCAGGTACCAGTGCAGGAGATGGCCACATAATCGCCACAGTATTGAAAGGGTGCTGCATTGTCAGAGATGCCGATTTTTGGATCAAGCCAAAAGAGGAGAATTTATTCCTCAACCACTACATGTTAAAAACACATGAATTTATCATTCATGACTCCTTGAAAGGGCAGCACGATGGCGCAGTGGTTAGTACTGGGACTGCGGCGCTGAGGGCCGGGTTCGAATCCCGGCCTTGTGTCACTGTTCATGTGGAGTTTACACATTCTCCCCGTTTCTGCGTGGGTTTCACCCCAACAACCCAAAGATGTGCAGGTTAGGTGGATTGGCCACGCTAAATTGCCCCTTAATTGGAAAAAAAATAATTGCGCACTTTAAATTTATTTTTAAAAATTTATGACTCCTTGAAGGTGAACTTCAGGAAATATGGCATGTCTACCATTAACTGGGAGAAACATCCACAAGAAATAACTATTGTGGAGCGATCCTGAGTAGTGGTGTTGCTTCCTTTGAACAGCGAAGATTACAGGCAGCTAAAGACAAAGGGAAAGCTAGAAGGGGCGGGATTCTCCCCTACACGGCGGGGCGGGGGGTCCCGGCGTAGCGGAGTGGCGCCAATCACTCTGGCGTTGGGCCTCCCCAAAGGTGCGGAATTCTCCGCACCTTTAGGGGCCAAGCCCTCACATTGAGGGGCTAGGCCCGCGCCGGAGTAGTTGGCGCCACGCCGACTGGCGCCAAAACCGGCGGCAACAGCCTTTGACGTCCGCCGGCCGGCGCCGGGGCTGGCTGAAAGGCCTTCGCCGGTTCGCGCATGCGCCGGTGCGTCAGCGGCCGTTGACGCCACCACCGGCGCATGCGCGGTAGGCGGTCTCCTCCGCCTCCGCCATGGTGGAGGCCGTGACGGCAGCGGAAGAAAAAGAGTGCCCCCACGGCACTGGCCCCCAGGCCGATCGGTGGACCCCGATCGCGGGCCAGGCCACCATGGGGGCACCCGCCGGGGTCCGATCGCCCCCCCCCCCCCCCCCCAGGATCTCGGGGGCCCGCTTGCTCCGCCACCAGAGGTGGCCACCACGTCGACGTGATTGGTCTCTTAGCGGCAGGACTTCGGCCCATCACGGGCCGGAGAATCGCCGCGGGGGACACGCCGATCGGCGCGGCGTGATTCCCGCTCCTGCCGATTCCCACGTGGAGGAGAATTCCGGCCACGGCGGGGGCGGGATTTACGCCGGCCCCGGGCGATTCTCCGACCCTGCGGGGGGGTCTGAGGATTCTGCCCAAGGACTGGATAGCTCAACAATTCATCCTTGCCAGCATTATGGAAAGCCATGCAGGTGTAGAATACACAACAGATGACCCTACACATGTAAGAAACAGCCATGTTCTGTAACAAAAGGAAACAGTCACCAACGATAATGATCAATTTTCTCATCACTGTTTACATGGCTGCTTTGTGAAAATTGTATGCCGCTTTAGGCCACATAACATCAAATGACTACACGTGAAAGTAATTTTTTGTCTGTGAAGCACTTTAAGACATCATGAGGAAGTGTTAGGGACTATTTTGCAAGTTATTTCTTCAAGGTGTGAGTGGATGTGCGACATTTGGCTAAGTGAATGTTTGAGGTTTTAATAGAATTTTGCAGTGTAAAATCCTATAACTTGATTGAAACAATGTGTAATACTCATTTGAATCAGTGACAGCGGGTAGACTTATGTGGTAGGATGTGATATTTCTTTTATAAACATAGAACATGCAAATTAGGAGCAGGAGTAAACCATTCAGCCCTTCAAGCCAGCTCTGCCATTCTGTCAGATCACAGCTGACCTGTTTGTGTTAAGTTACATATTTCCCATCTATCCCTGATAACCGTAGGTTCTTGTTGGGCAAGGGAATCAATCTATCTCTGCCTTAAAAATATTCAGTGGTCCTGCTTCCACCGCCTTCTGAGGCAGAACGTTCCAAAGTCGCAAAACCCTCTGAAAGAAAGACATTCTCCCCATCACCATCCTATTGGGGGGCGGGAGCAGGGAATTTCAAAACAGTGCCCCCTCTAGCTCTGGACTCGCCCGAAAGAAGGGAAATAATTTCTGAGTCTACCTTGTCAATACCATTCAGGGTTTTGTATACTACAATCAAGTCACCCCTCACTCTTCTAAACTCAGGTGGCGACAAGTCCAGCCATTCCAACCTATCCTCATAAGACAATCTGTTTATTCCAGTATTAATCTAGTAAACCTCCTCTAAACCACCTCCAACACACTTAAGTCCTTCCTTAAATAAGGAGACCACAACTTGACGCGATGCGGTCTCACCAATACCCTGTATAACTGAAGCATAACATTATTACTTTTATGTTCAATTCCTCTTGCAATAAAGGATAGCTTTCCATTAGCCTTCTTGATTATACGCTGCACTTGAATACTTTTTTGTAACTCATGCACGAGAACACCGAGATCCCGCTGCACCTCCACATTCTGCAGCCGTTCTCCATTTAAGTAATACTCTGCTTTTTTATTCTTCCTGCCAAAGTGAACAACTTCATACTTTCCCACATTATATTCCATCTGCCACTTTTTCCCACTCACTCAACCGATCTGTGACCTCCTGCAACTCCGTATGTCTTCACAGCGTACTTTACTACCTCTGTGTCGTTTGCAAATTTAGCTACCACGCTTTTGCTGCCCTGATCTAAGTCATTGATGTAAAACGTTGAGGTCCCAGCACAGACCTCTGCGGGACTCTGCTCGTCACATACTGCCAATCAGAAAAAAAACATTTATGTGCACTCTGTTTGCTGCCTGCCAGCTAATCCTCTACCTAGGCTGTTACATCCTACACCATGAGCTTTTAATAACCTTTGATGTGGTACCTTATCAAAAGATCAGGGTTTCATGAAACAAAGATTACAATAAATCTTCTAACCCATAGGCAGTAAAATACATGAAATGTTTCTTGTTTTGCCACGAATGCTGAACTGTCTCCTCACATGTTAATCCTTTGTTCTTAATTTACAGGGAAAATTGGAAAAGGCAGTTCCTTTATGCCAACTGGCAGTTGAAATTCGTCAGAAATCCTTTGGCCCAAAGCACCCGAGTGTGGCCACTGCCCTGGTGAATTTGGCTGTGCTGTACTGTCAGTTGGTATGTTGACTGTTGGCTTCACTACACTTGACTGCTCCATTATTTATTAAGTGGTTATAAAGTGTAGAACTGTTTGCACTATATTGGGTAAGGCTGAACAGCAAAAGTGGATTTCGGGCAACTTGTCAGTACAGGCAGTTTTGAATGAAATGCCGATACGGCAAGATAAAAATCTTTATTACCGTGGCACTTGCTGAATGCAACTGACTTTAGATACATTATTGTGAGGAGCAAGGCACTAAACGTTCTGCCACGTTTTTCGAGGTGGGGCAGAGAAGGCAGATCAGGGGAATAAAAGCTGAAGATGAATAATCAGGAAAGTAACCAGGCTAGGTCAAGTAATAAGGGATAATGTTATGAGTTCATGCCTCACCTGCCTGGAGTACAGATCTGGGTGGAATTCTCTGATAATGGGGCGATGTCCCCGGGCCCGTGAGGAAACGGGCGTGAATCACTCTGGACTTTTTTCCAGACATTCCACAGTGATTCACTTACCTGAAGGGGGCCAGCAGGGCGTCGGAGTAGCCCTCGCAGCTCCGGCTGCTGATACGGGGCCCTGCACTACCGGCCGGGTGTCCACGCATGCACACGCAGGCGGCCGCCCCGCGCAATAGGGCGGACCCACACAGCGGACCGGCCCACACAATATAGGCCCCCCCCCCCCCCCTGAGATTGCGTGTGCCTGCCGATCGGTGGCCTCCGATCGCGAGCCTGGCTGCCTGGAGGCCCCCCCTCTCCCCCGGTGAAGGATCGCCCCCCCCACCAGGGAAGCCGCGGACTGAGACTGCTGCCGCCACTCCGAGTACCCGCAAGGTAGAACCATGAGAGAACCACGCGGCGGGAACTCGGCCAGTTGTCTGCGGAGAATCGGTGCAGGGGCCTCTTTCAATGGCCCCCGACTGGTACGTGTGGTTGGTGGCGATTCACCGGGGATCGGAGAATAGCAGGAGTGGCATAGGGCCAGATTTTGGCATTGATGCCCGTTCTCCGCCCCCCGCGCCAAGCCCGATTTTGGTGCGGAGGTCCGGAGAATCCCGCCCCTGGAATTTGAACATACACCTCCCATAATTTTCCACATTTTCCAATAGGATGTAATAGAGCAGGAAGGTTTTCTGTGCTCGCAAGATGTCGGATGATTAGAAGGAAGGGGTTCACAATTTTTCTGCAATGAATACGATGAATTTCAGGTCATAGTTTTACATCTATATTGGCACATTGCAAAAGAGATTATACATTTGTACAAGGGATGAGACAGGTCCATTTATTGGATGGACATTGAGCTATGGAAAGACCCATTAGCAGGGTACCAGATTTGATAGGTTAAACTTGTGACAAAAAGTTTGGAAAATTAGCTTATGCCAGGGGAAATTAAAGGGGATTCTCATGGAAGTTTTCAAAATTGAGTTATTTTACACTCTTGGAATGTTGGCATCATTGGCAAGGATGTCATCTATCGTCCTACCTGGTTTGCCCGAGGAAGATGTGATATGACTTGGTGGGACACTATACTGGACAATTAAGAATCAACAAAGTGAGCACATATAGGCGAGACCTGGTAAGGATTGAAGATTTTCACCTGTAAAAGATCACCTGTGACCGTGCAGCACCTTCTGTACTGTGTGTGTTCATCAGTAGTGAGTATTTAAATGGTGATCTGTTAACTCAGGTGCATGTTCAGTTGCCCAAAATGGTCATTGCCAATTTCTGTAAAATGACTAGTCCTTGTGACAGTGTTATCCTTGAGAACATGTTTTCTCATGCTAATGAGTGATATTCTGAGACTAAACGATAGTGTGCGGAATAAACATTGTAGCAGAGTATCATTGCTCATATGAGGCACAAATAATTCCATTCATTAATAAAACTATGAGCAATTTTGATATAAAGGCATCTTTACGCCCTTGGTTTTAGAAACAAATGTCATAAACGTGTCTGTATCCTGCAGAAAAAGCACACTGAAGCTTTACCACTGTACGAACGTGCTCTGAAGATCTATGAGGACAGCCTGGGTCGTTGCCATCCCAGGGTGGGAGAGACACTGAAGAATTTAGCAGTGTTAAGGTAAGGATGAAAGCTGTACTGAGCTCCGTCTTTATAGTTGTCAGAGGCAGAAAGACATCCTGGCCATGTATTTGCTTTTACATGATGACTGTACCCCGGTCTGACTTGCTCTGTAACACATGGTATGTTGCCAAGATACATTTCAGGTATTTAAGACGGGCATGACACACTGGGCTGTGTTTCCGTTTAGCTGATGAGGCAAGACTGGAGAGCAGACTTTACAAGGCGGCGCTGCCTCAATCATAGAAGAATGCCGACAGTGCAGAAGGAGGCCATTCGGCCCACCGAGTCTGCACGGGCCCTTGGAAAGAGCACCCTACTTAAGCCCATGCCTCCACCCTATCCCAGTAACCCCACATAGCCTTTTAGACACAAAGGGGCAATTTAGCGTGGCCAATCCACCTAACTTGCACATCTTTGGACTGTGGGAGGAAACCGGAGCACCCGGAGGAAACCCACAGAGACACGGGAGAATAAGCAAACTCCAGTCACCCAGACACGGGGACAAAGTGCAAACTCCAGACAGACAGTCACCCAAGGCCGGAATTGAACCTGGGTCCCTGGAGCTGTGAGGCAACAGTGCTAACCACTGTGGCACCTTGTTGATTTTGGAAGAGACGGTGGGCCCTGTGTGCTGGACATTTGCCCACATATGTGAGCTAACCAGTTAAGTTCCTTAGTGGGTCCCAGCCCGGGTTACTGTCTGTGGAGTTTGCACATTCTCTCAGTGTCTGCGAGGTTTCACCCCCACAACCCAAAGATGTGCAGGTTAGGTGGATTGGCCATGCTAAATTGCCCCATAATTGAAACAAAAATAATTGGATACTCTGAGTTTATTTTTAAAAGTTCCCCAAGGGCTTAAGGATGCACTCCTGAAGCCAACCAAATTTTCAACCTGGCACATCGGCTACCCACCGCACTCCGAGGTGGTCATTAAACTGTGGTGTTCTCCTAGTTGTAGAATCTCTTTGGGATGTGCTGCTCTGCAAATTGCCTACCACTGCAGCAGTGCCTGTTATTGTGCGGGGACGGGGAGGCATTTTCCCCTTGATATCTGAAGACCCTAACCCTCTTGCCCTTTACTTTTGACTTTGTGGCTGGAGACCGGGAACGAAGGCACCCTTACACCTCCCAACTACTTTGGCAGCTTCTACCTCTTGATGGTAGGGTTGCCAGTCTGTTGGTGCTGGATGGTTTCCTATTGGCCCTTCAGACTAAGGACCTGTCTGCCATCCTAAATTGGACAGGATTCTTTTTTTTTTTTAATTACTTTTTCTGTGTTACAAAGGCAGAGATCAGAGTGTGGACAGGGGCAACCCCCTAATCCAGCTCCTTGCTTGCTCAAAAAAACAATTCAAATTCAAATTGAATCAATTTGTGGTCCCCACAAGAGAGACATACCAGATCCAGGCATTACACCTGATCCCAAGCTTGATCTTAGCCAAAAGGCCGGGAAGCAATAATCGGATAGGATTCTGCCGGCATTCGTGGCTTCCTGACCAGTATTTCAATGGTCCATGGGGCCAAGGTGTGCAGGAGGGCAGATTACTTAGATCACGTCGTGAGGGAAGATTGTGTGAGGAATGGAGAAGAGCAGATAGAGAGAGGTGACATTACAATTGTAAATTATGATATGCATACCCTATACATTAGCTATACTATCAAAATGGCATCATCAAAATAAAACCTAATCTGATATATGAATTCACAGAATTTAAATTAGCTAAATGTAAATTCCGATTGGATACTCTTGAAAATCATGGGTGTGAACTGGTGACCTGCCATGTCTGAGAAAAAGGATGTAAATTAGAGAATTTTGCACAGTTGACTTGGTTTGATGTGATATTGATTATTTGCAAAACCTAAGTGCACCAAATGAGTGATATTCAGATCCCCTTTCGCATTAGTGTACCAGACGAGGAGACTGATGTTACCTTGCAATTTACTTCACAGCTACGAGGAGGCCAATTTTGAAAAGGCTGCTGAGTTGTACAAGAGAGCGATGGATATCAAGGAAGCGGAGGCCTCGGTGGTGGGTGGGAAAGCTCTTTCAAGGCATTCATCCACTGGAGACACTTTCAGTTTAAGAAATGCTCTGGGTCCTAACCCCTACCTGGAATTGGGATACAGGTGACCTGCAGAAAGGAACGGACAGCAGAAGCTGGACATGTGAACCATTTCGGGACAAAGTGTCATTTTTGTATTTACAGCTGCCCTGAACACAGTATGTTGTTGCACCAAGCCTGAATTATATTTAAGTTTAAAATGGAAATTTTCCATGAAACTGAAGTAATTATGTATCTATGAACATGAAGAAATGTATCAGAACGAAAAATGAAGGACAAGCCTTTGGCACATTGGAGAGAAGACAAAGTCCTTTCTGCCAGTCACTGGGATCACGTTATCCAACTTCTGTCTTGAATTGGCTGAACATACTTATAAATGAAGAATTCATACAATACCACAGCTTTGTAAAAAGAAACCAGATTTCCCATGAGCATTTTTGACATTTGTACCAGTGCTAATTTTGTATATCAGTGTTTTATTATTGAATATAAATTTCTCAAAGTCTCACTTAAATAGAACATGAAATATCCTTCTTCCTTTGAAGGGAAAACATGTTTGAAGGAAACTTCCAGCTTCCCGAGACCTCCGTGAAGTAGGCTGTACAAAAGGGTCGTGACATATATTTCTTTACACGCAGTACCTCAATGTTAAATACAGCACTTAAACATTTGGTGTTCTCACCGGTTTTGCCACCGAAATTTGTGTCTTTGTCTCAGTCAACTTTTCCCAAATCCAATCATCCTCCCATCTGCATCTATCCCACAAAATATCCTGTTTACCTGTCAACACCATCCTTGTTGACCTCCGTTGTCTTGCAATCTATCAGTCTTCAGATCCTCCATCTTGTCTCCAATGGCCTCACTTCTGTACCCGAGACCCAGCTTGCATCCTCCACTCTTCCCGTTCTGGTTTGAAGTGTTGTGCTCTTGGTGTTCACATAAAGGACAGCACCTCTGGTATAGTACTCCGAGGTAGGGAACTTTATTTTGATATTGCAATCATGCAGACTAATGTCAGACAACTCACTTCACTGACAATGCACTGATGAATTGCAAGGTCAGAGAGTCCCTACGTTGCAGAAGGAGGCAATTCAGCCCAGTGTCTGCACCGACTCTGAAAGAGCCCAGCTTTGTAGGCCCACTCACTCAATCTTCGTAACCCAGTAATTTTATCGAACCGTTGGACACTGAGCATGGTCACCAAGGAGAAATTTTAGCATAGCCAATCCACCTAACCAGTACATCTTTGGACTGTGGGGGGGCAGCATGGTGGCCCAGTAGTTAGCACTGCTGCCTCACAGCACCGAGGTCCCAGGTTCGATCCCGGCTCTGGGTCACTGTCCGTGTGGAGTTTGAACATTCTCCCGGTGTTTGTGTGGGTTTCACCCCCATAACCAAAGATGTGCAGGGTGGGTGGATTGGCCACGCTAAATTGCCCCTTAATTGGAAAAAATGAATTTGGTACTCTTACTTTTTAAAAAATCTTTGGACTGTGGGAGGAAACCGGAGCACCCGGAGGAAACCCACGCAGGCACCGGGAGAACGTGCAAATTCCGCATAATCACCCGAGTCTGGAATTGAACCCAGGTTTCGGGTGCTGTGAGGCAGCAGTGCCAAGCACCGTGCTGCGTTCTGGTTAAATGGGCATGGTTAATAGGTAAACCTGGTCATTTGTGGGGGGGTATTCTTAATACTGAGGCCTGCAATAAAAAGTATGTTAATAAATTTGTGGATGGATGTGTATTTAGGAAATTATTTTCATTATAGATAATTGTGAGGTGGTATGAGGAACATAGAATACAGAATCCGAACCCTTAGAAAATGAGTTACAGGGTGGGGCACAATGGGTCTCGTGCCACGATTGTTAAAATAAGCAGCACAGGTTAATAAGGCCTAAAGAATGCAAAGGACTGAGCTTTGCTTCTAGCGTGACAGAATTGAAAAACAAAGATGGTATGTTACACTTATATCGAATCTTTGTTAGACCAGAAGATGACTGTGTCAACACATCTGGTCTGCATGTTACAAAAAGAGTACAGGCACTCACTGGAGAAGGTGAGAAAAAATGAATTACGAGGATGATCAGAATTGAGAATTTGGAACTTTTTGGTAAGGATTAAACAGACTGGAGCTCGTTCCCAGAAAGAGAGCGGTGATGTGATTGGATATGGGACTATGGAGTTTGATAGGGTGCAGAGGATATCTCCACTTGTGCGAATATTTGAAACTAGGGTCCATAAATCTAAGATAGTCCCTCAAATCCAATAGAGAACTGAGGAGAAACTTTCCAGAGAATAGTTAGAATATGGAATTAGCTATAAGACAGAGTGGTTGAGGTGAATATCACACATACATTTGAAAGGAGTGGAAAGACATGTGGATGAGGTTAGACGTGTAGGGTAGTAGGAGGTTCATGAGCATAAACACAGGCCTGTTTGTGTGCTGCAAACTGCTCTACACACCTACCCAGCTCTTGCAGTTTGTATCTCTATATCCCTTTGCTACATCATCTCTCACCTTCAGATACAACCCTCAGCCCTACCTCTGAACATGTTTTGGTCCGTTTCCTTTTTTGATTCAGTCTGATCTCTACTTGTGTGATTTGGAGCATCTCCACATTATGGCTTTATATAAATGTAAGCTATTGTCCTTAACTCTTATACATATGTTTGTGCTAAAATGTGAATCCTGAAGTCCTCCACAAGCATGGATTTTGACCCACACAATCATCATGGACTTTTCCCTTCAAAAAAGGGGGAAAATGGGAACACGTGCGAAGAAGCAAAGAAAAATTTATTAGATGAAGGCTTTGGATTTTTGTACATATGTAATGTTGGGCTACAGTTTAAGAAATGAGCTATTAAATTCTAAAAATTCTTAAGTATCTATCGTAAATGAAAATGCAGGAAAGAATGCGATAGCATTTAGTGCCTTTGTAGCATGGAATAACTCAGTGCAGTGATGAAATCCACAAGCTTTTATTATGTTTATGCAGAACCTGTGGATACCTTTATCAATTGAGGCATAGATTACAAAAGCAAGGAAGTTATGTTGAAGTTATATAGAATTTGGTGAGGCCACAGCTGGAGTACTGTGCGCAATTCTGGTTGCCACATTATAGGAAGGATGTGATTGCACTGGAAGGGGTGCAGAGGCGATTCACCAGGATGTTGCCTGGGATGGAACATTTAAGTTATGAGAGTGGTAGGATAGGCTTGGCTGCTTTTTCGCTGGAGCAGAGAAGATGGAGGGGTGACCTGATCGAGGTGTGCAAGATTATGAAGGGCATGGACAGGGTGGATAGGGAGCAGCTGTTCCCCATAGTTGGAGGGTCTGTCACGAGGGGACACAAGTTCAAGGTGAGGGGCAGGAGGTTTTGGTGGGGGGGAAATGAGAGGAAAAAACCGTGGTGACAGTCTGGAATGCACTGCCTGGGAGGGTGGTAGAGGCGGGTTACCTCACATCCTTTAAAAAGTACCTGGATGAGCACTTAGTCCATAGCCGTGAATGTTTAGACATGCCAAGTGCTGGCAAATGGGAGTAGGGAGGTAGGCAGCTCAGGTGTTTTTTGTCGGTGCAGGTTTGATGGGCCTCTTCTGCACTATTTTCTGTGATACAATCTTGCATAACTGGAGACATTAAAATTCATTCCAACTTCCTGTCTGTTGTAGTAAATTAAGCATCCAAAATGGTATTGTTGACATAAAGACTCTGGTATTCAATTGGCCTGAGTTTCAGAAAATCACCACCATGGCTGGAACTCAAGAATAAATCCAGATAAAGGGAAATATTCAGCAGATAAAGCAGCACAAGTGGAGAAAACAGAAGTGGGTCAGTGTGTCAGGTCCAGGATGGTCCACGAGGACAGAGTAGACTGACTGCGCGTTTCCAACTCGTTCGGTTACAGATGTTCAACACTTTGGTTCACATTTGGGAATAGATACAGACTGGAGGTGACGGGACTCCATGATGCCTCATTGTGCTCTGCCAGAGGAGATGAGAATGGCGTCTGCAGCCTAAATCCCAATCGAGGAACAAGAATGCAAAACAATCCTCCAGGAACTTGAATAGGTGAAGGAGAACTTCAGTGGGAGTTTTCTCCACTACACCCAAAATACGACAACTTTATCAGAAGCCTCAGAGAAATGGCATTAATAAGGATCAACACAAGACTTTTTTGGGACACCTTGCCAGGATTTCACTAAATTGCTCCTTAATTGGAAAAAAAAATGGATTTGGTACCCTAATGTTAAGAAAAAAAAAGATGACTACCAATCATTAAGTATTTTTTTTTATAAATTTAGATTACCCAATTATTTTTTCCAATTAGGGGGCAATTTAGCGTGGCCAATCCACCTACTGCACATTTTTGGGTTGTGGGGGCGAAACCCATGCAGACACGGGGAGAATGTGCAAACTCCACACGGACAGTGACCCAGAGCCGGGATCGAACCTGGGACCTCAGCGCCGTGAGGCGGTTGTGCTAACCACTAGGCCACCGTGCTGCCCCAATCATTTTAAGTATAAGGAACATTAGACTTGGGAGTGAGAGTAGGTCAGTCAGTGCCTCAGGTCTGCTCCGCCATTCAATAAATCATGGCTGATCCGATTGTGGTCTCAACTCCACTTTCCCCCCAGAACCCGCGACTCCCTAGTTTGGAAAGCAAAGAAAAACCTGGTGGGGACCTTGGACACCATTTGCACTCATCCGACTCAATTTGCCAGCAAGTGTCCAGTGCTTCCACCCAAAACAGTCAGAATGCTGTTTAAGTGCGAAGATACAGCTTCCGCTTCGCAGACAAATTTCCCAGAGACGTGGGCAGAGCATACAAAGTGCACACTAGTCCCAGCTCATCCAAAGTTGAAAAAATAATTTTGCCGAAGCTTTTCGCCTGGCACTCATCAGTACCATCGCGAGAATACCAATGTCAGGGGAAACATCAGCTTTAATGCAGAAGAATGCTGATTGGCAGAGGTATTGCTATGGAGATTGCACCAGTTATTGTTAACTGACCGTTAACTACCAAGAATTGTCCGAAAGTTTAAACTAGGCAGCTTGACTCTGGTCAAGACAAAAACACAAATTAGATTTAACCCAATGCGATGGTCAAAATTTAGTTTAAGGTTACAGGATCGAGTTCAAAGTGTAAAACAGCAGCAACAAACCACAGAATCCCTAGAGTGCAGAAGGAGGCCATTTGACCCATCGAATCTGCACTGACCCTCTGAAAGAGCACTCTATCAGGCCCACTCACCTGGGTATCCTGTGAAGGCAGCACTGTTAACCACTGTGCTACAGTGCACCATGCCTATATGTAGCAAGAATGTTAAAGGTATCAAAGATGAATTGAGAAAAAAACATTTCCCTTGGACTTAACTATTTTGCTGGTTCATCGCTCCATTACACATAAAAAGGGAGCAGGTCAGGTGGGGGGCGGGGATATCTGGATAATGGGAATTGGCAGATCTCCCATTCGTAATGTAAGTTTCTAGCTTGTGACGGTCAAATCCTCAGTGAGCGCACCGCTGCTTTTTTTCTGTTTTAGTTTCAAACTCCCCAATCTTGGATCGGATGCCCGAGGTTGGCTGGGTTCCTGGCTCAGGAAACGAATATCGGAGAGGCGCGGAATGTGAATTCTGCCAGGTTCTGGATATCCGGACAACATATAATCACCTCCCATTGGATCAAGAATCCAGAGTCCACGGAGATGTGTAGACATGAAGTACAACACTCAACTGCATTCAGCTGGTCCACATAAATCCTGGACACTTTGACTCTCTTAATTCCCACGGAGATTTGAGTGTGAATAATCGAGGTTCTATCTTCCTTTAAAAGATACTAACTTTCTAGAATTTTAAACATCTGCAACTCAGTGTCACTTCATTTTGCATTGTTTAATTACATACATTTGTTTACGCCAACATTGCAGCTCCCAAGAATAAAGAGTGACGACAATGCCCTGTGGCCCTCAAAGAGGATAAATTATTATTCTTGGGGGGGGGGGGGGGGGGTTAAAAAAAACAGACCAGCATTTAAAACATGGTGGTTTCATTCTGGTTACTCTAACTGATGCCAGTTACTTCCAGGAGTCGGCTGCACGGCACAAGGCCCTCGGGTTAAAAAAAAGTCCAAATCATTTGCCAGCGGAGCGATAAACTCGATTGTGTTGGCGAAACCGTTAAAGGCGCTTCATCGTGGCCATGAGCTCCTCCAGACTTTCTTCTGTCTCCTGCACCGTTTTTCCAGTGGTATCCGTGTCGGCCTCCTGGTTACAGGACAGACAACAAGCAAGAATGAATGTGAAGTGTGGTCAGACACCATCAATAAAGATAATTATCATATTTCTTAATAGCTGGCTATACCTACGGTAAAGGAGTGAAGTCTGAAAGCAGCCATCCAAACCAACCTTACAAGCCTGAAGTGGGGCAGGACAGCACACAAATAGAACAGAGCTTGAATATTTTGGGAAAGAAAGACGTGTTGCTGAAGTTTTTAATCTTGCACTCATCAGGGTAAATGCAAGAATGTAAAATTTCAAACAATCACAATTCATACTTCTGCAGGAGATGGATTGGCGGGTTGATACTGGCTGAGGCACTGCCATGGGGAAAGCAAAGGTGAACAACAGGCATCCTATGCTTCCAGGCTTGAACGTATGCCTTTTGTTTGCAGAGAACGGGTCCCTGCGTATGAATGGATGTCACTTCTAGGTGAGTGTAAATGAGTCATGTTAGCTCAACTTATCATTGTAAATTGGTTAGCGTACTCAGGTTTGTTCAACAAGTGCTGCCCAATTGTGGAATCACATCTCACAGAAGATGTTAGATTTTGCAAACGTGGGCTGGTGGAGTACGGTCTAGACTCTGCCTCGCATAAACAACCTACTAGGGAATACAAACAAGGTCTTGTATGAAGAACCATTTACATTTCAGAACTATTCAAATCAATATTCTTTCAACATTATTCCATAGACTTCTGAGGAAATATAAATTTAGAGTACCCAATTCATTTTTTCCAATTAAGGGGCAATTTAGCGTGACCAATCCACCTACCCTGCACATCTTTGGATTGTGGGGGTGAAGCCCACGCAGACACAGGGAATAATGGTACTTCTTAATAAAAATCTAATGTCACCATTTCGAGTGTGACGATTTCAAGTTGTGTTATTATAATGTTCACATTTGGACGTACTTTATCAGGTAGAGTGTAAGCGACGGTGATTCCCTCCGGGAGGTCAGGCATGGGGCCGGTAGCAGCTTTCAATTCTTCCTCGGATATCTCGGACACCAACTCGATCCCTGCCCCGAATGAAGGAGCAATGAAAATGAAATGAAAATCGCTTATTGTCACAAGTAGGCTTCAAATGAAGTTACTGTGAAAAGCAATCACATCACATAATTCCCGGCATCAGCCAACGTGATTCACAAAATGAGAAGCAAAGTTTTATCATCCATTAGCCTCCAGCTAATTAAAAAAAATAAATGAACTGAAGTCCTCGAGCAGGAGCTTGGAGCTGAAATTAGGTAGCCGCAGTTAAGCGTTGAAATGGTTTGCGCCGGTCCCTTTTGCACCTCCCCATGGAATGTTCCACTATGTTCTGTTGAGATATTCATTCAATGGGCTGATAGCTGGCAAATCCTTGTACCGCTTCCCCACTATTCCCCAAAAGGAAAAGCGTGTGAAGGTACGCCAAGGAGGGGGGGGGGGGAGAAATGGATTCTAGCCCTGGGCGGCAGATCCGATTGCCAGCGCGAATAGGATCTAGTGGATTACACCAAGGCACAAAAGGTTTAATATTGCCGTGTAATAAAACACCAAGAAAGATGCTTTGGTGTGCGTGCACCTTGTGGAAATTAAATTTTACCGACAGACTGCAATGGGGAAGTGAGAAATTACGGCGGGAGAGTACAGCCGACAAACGGCAAGGCAGAAGGGAGGGGGGGGGGGCGGACCCTGGGACTGTCGGGAGAGCAGAGGAAGAATTGTGCAGGAAGAGAGAGGGAGAATCAGATGTGACAGGAAAGAGATGGAGAAGAAACACAGAAAATAGGAACAAGAGGAGGCCATTCGGCCCTTTTGAGCCTGTACCGCCATTCATTACGATCGTGGCTGATCATCCAATTCAATAGCCTGGTCCCCCCCTTACCCCCATATCTTTGCGTTCCCTTTGCCCCCCAACAGCTACATCTGCTTCTTGAAAACATACAATGTTTTTGCTCGAAGAAGAATTTGGGATGGGGGCGAGGGAGTGGTTGGGTTGCTTGTGGGGACTATTGTGCTGTCTTCCTTGTGGAAACTTCTCCACAGAAGCCTGGCTAAGATAGCAGCTAAGATAGCCAGGCCCACTCCTTATCGACTTATACAGATTTATCCAGCGACCCACACCATAATATTAAACAATGGTGTAGGTTATCCATAGAATCATAGAATACCTACACAGTGCAGAAGGAGGCCATTCGACCCATCAAGTCTGCGGGGACCCTCTGAAAGAGCACCCTACCTAGGCCCACTCCCCCATCCTATCCCCGTAACCTCACCTAACCTGCAAGTCTTTGGACCGTGGGAGGAAACCGGAGCACCCGGAGGAAACCCACGCAGACTCCGCACAGACAGTGATCCAGCAGGGAATTGAACCTGGCGCTGTGAGGCTGCAGTGCTAACCACTGTACCAGCGTGCCGCCACTCAAGAGTTGGGAGAAATTTAAGGAAGATTTTTGAAAATTAATTTTGAATACCCAATTTAGCGTGGCCAATCCACCTACCCTGCACATCTGTTTGGGTTGCGGGGGTGGAACCCACACAGACACGGGGAGAATGTGCAAACTCCACACGGACAGCGACTCGAGGCCGGGATCGAACCCAGATGCTCGGTGCCGTGAGGCAGCCGTGCTAACCTTTACGCCGCCCTGAAATTTAAAGATGATGATTGTCGGGGGGGAAAAAAAGATAGATTTGATGACAGGCTTTTAAAGGTGGTTGAGATCAATGCAAGTTGAAGGAGCGGAAGGAGGAAATCCTGAGACTGCAAACCCAGAACGACCGTCACGAGAGAGAGAGAGAGAGAGAAAGAGGGTGTATGTACGTCTGGACATACAGCCGGAGTCAGTTGCTGAGGTAGGGTAGGGAGAGACACTGGACGATTCTGCAAACAAAGCTGAGATTTTGTATTTAATACCTTGGGAATAGGGAGTCAGTATTCATCAGCAGGGGCTAACCTATCAGCCAAGGATTGGCATCAAGCCGTGGGGTACTGAATGAGTTGAGGTTTGTATGAGGAAGGCGTGGGAGGCATTGCAGCACAGAAAGACGAGATGCACTGAATCATTCCGTTACTCTCCAGTCTTAGTAAAGCTATAACACCCTCCTCCCCTGTGGCCTCCATCATCAGTTATTTTAATCGGTGTGCCTTCCGCACCGTATATTTTAACAACCCAAGAGGGGAGATAAGCCACCACGTTCAACACTTCATCTCTTCAGCTGGGAGGAGTTCATTCATTAATTTTCATTATCGCCACCTTCCCAATCGCCCCTCCTCAAGAAGCACCTGGGACCCTCAGCGACTTGAACCATTTAAGAGTAAAATTAAATATTTACGACGATAAAACCAGCCACACACTCAATCAGGTCTTACCCCAGTCATTGTTTTCATGGACGATCTCTTCAGTCTCTTCCACTAATTGTTGCTTTGGTCGTGTTACTTCTTTTTGCTGTTAGAGAGACGGCACGTTGTTTATTCTTCTTCCACAAAGTATTATTTATGCAGTAGATACTTTCTGGCCAAAGGTTGAAGCGATGGAAAAGGGATAAAAATAACCATTTCTTTTCCCCTCCGGTACTCGGACTCAATTCCGGATGAGTTCTGGGATTGGTGGGGTGACAGTCTTCGCTCTCGTTGACTGGAAGGTTTCCAATGTGAAATATGTTGGGGTGCCCTCACTGTTTTCCAGTGGGCACAACTGACCCCCACCAAGCTGGCAACCTTACTTAAAAAGGCTGGTGTGGGAAATGGTAAAAATGCCACATTGGTGTGACAGTCTGTGGGGGTAAGGGAAGGGTGTTCCCCTGTGGTGGGGGGGGGCGGAGCTACTTGGTTGAAAGCAGAGCAAGGGGGACTTTATCCTGTGTCAAAGTCGTCATTAGAGAAACCGATGGCAAAGTTGGCACGCCATTTCCCAAAACCCCATCTGGGAAGAGAAGCCTCCTCTCCGACCACCAGCTTCCCACAACCTCGGTCAGACCAAAATGGCATTTTTACCATTTCCGACAATGGCCTTTCTCAACTCACTGGTAACGTGTTGTGTCCACTGGGGATTGCAGTGAGGCCACCCCAACACGGGGTCATCAACAGGGGCTGGTTTAGCACAGTGGGCTAAACAGCTGGCTTGCAATGCAGAATAAGACCAGCAGCGCGGGTTCAATTCCCGTACCAGCCTCCCCGAACAGGCGCCGGAATGTGGCGACTAGGGGCTTTTCACAGTAACTTCATTGAAGCCTACTCGTGACAATAAGCAATTATTACACATTTAATATGTAATATTAAAGTGCAGGAGGCCATTCGGCCCATTTCGTTCATCCCTGTCAATGTGTGCTTGACTGCACCAACCCTTCAGAAGAACACTCTGCCCAGACCCAGTCCCCCACCCTATCCCCCATAACCTTGTAACGTAACCTGCACATCCCTGGACACTAAAGGGGCAATTTAGCATGGCCAATTTAGTGCGAACCTCTGTGCCATCCCCCGCCAAGAGGAAACTGTCTGTTCAACGAGCAGTTCCTCACCTTTGAGTGCAGTAAAGTGCACATTGACAGGAATGAATAAAAGAGCTAGCTTCCAAGCTCTTTAATTAATTAAAAATTAAAAAACAATTTAGAGTACCCAATTATTTTTTTCCAATTAAGGGGCACTTTATCATGGCCAATCCACCTAACCTGCACATCTTTGTGTTGTGGGGGCAAAACCCATGCAAACACGGGGAGAATGTGCAAACTCCACATGGACAGTGAGGGATCCAGAACCTGGGACCTCGGCGGCGTGAGGCAGCAGTGCTATCCACTGAGCCACCGTGCTGCCCAATCTTCTTGGTATAAACTGCAGTCCTGTCAGGGAAGGAAGAATTGAAAGACAGTCGTCAATTGCCAACTTTCAAGAGCCTTCCAATGAGGCAATCACGAGCTGGTAAACTTTCCGCTTCTTGGGCCACATGATGTGGGCAGCACGGTAGCAGTGTGGATAGCACAATCACTTCACAGCTCCAGGGTCCCAGGTTCGATTCCGGCTTGGGTCACTGTCTGTGCGGAGTCTGCACATCCTCCCCGTGTGTGCGTGGGTTTCCTCCGGGTGCTCCGGTTTCCTCCCACAGTCCAAAGATGTGCAGGTTAGGTGGATTGGCCATGATAAATTGCCCTTAGTGTCCAAAATTGCCCTTAGTGTTGGGTGGGGTTACTGGGTTATGGGGATAGGGTGGAGGTGTTGATCTTGGGTAGGGTGCTCTTTCCAGGAGCCGGTGCAGACTCGATGGGCCAAATGGCCTCCTTCTGCACTGTAAATTCTATGATCTATGTGCAAGGGCCAGGAAAAATAAATGACAATAAACAGCAGAAGGGACGTGTGTGTGGGGAGCCGGAACAGCATGACAAAACTGTCAGTGCGGTGCACCCGTAGGACTGACTATCGCGATAAACGGAAGGAGCACCTTGTATTCGTCCTGTCGGAATCTGCAGCTCCGATCATCACAACTGGGATTTGGTTTCATGGTCATTGTTGGAAAGAAGTCCTGCATGGCGTTGTAGCCAAGGTAATAACTCACAGAGCCAAAGCCTAAAAGATACCTGGAAAAGCAAAACAAAAACATTGAATCACCCACTTGATAGCCAGGCATGTAGCCATCTTGGATTTGATCTTCAGATAGTTCAAGTCACGTTTGTTGACTGGGACGAACATGCCTTAAGAAAATTCGGGCAGCCATTCACGTGGGAGGTGCACCATTTGGGACGCCACAGCAGACACGTCGCAAACATACACAGTCTCCACCCCATTTCCTACATGTGCTTATTTATTTATTTAATATTTACCTACTTACTTCAGGACATTTTGTACCAGAAGTCCTGCTACGATTCCCATGGTGGTGGGGAGGCTGGCGGCACACACCCCTTCACGCTTCAGTGTCTTTTCGTCAACATTTGCGGCGACCACGAGTGGGGGGGCGCACTGCAACAGGAACACACAACACGGAATCTTTTCAAGGCGTAACCTGGGTTTGGTGAATAGATGTTTAAACCGACTGAAAATCTGCCTAGTGGTCATTTGAATAAATGGCATTCCCAGCACCTAAACAACTGCAATCGATCAGCCGCATAGCGCGAGGCCGCAATCCCGTTATTCCATTAAGGTTCATAGAGGACAGGGAGCCGGGAATCCCTATGGCCTCAGGAGGCACGGGTGGAGGTTTCCACAGAGGTGATGGGAACTTCGGGAAGAATCTCTTTACAGCACCTCATCTGTAACTCCCCAAATTGTAGTTCCCTGCTCATTCCCCCCATGCCTGGGCACCTTCCTGAGGAATCATCTGGAAACTCTGCCTATTTGATCCCGTTGAAACCTCATTGGGGGTCAAAACATCGGACAGTTGGTGAGAAACCTGATCAAGTCTGAGAAAGGCTTCAGCATCTCGAAGCGGGGATCCATTCTCCTGGAAACATTCTCATCGGACTGCGTAGGGCTTTTCTCTTCTTGGACCTTCCTGGGGTTGGGGACACCTCCTCCCCAACGCGGCACAAGGGGTTAGCACTGCTGCCTCACAGCGCCGGGGACCCGATTTCAATTCCAGCCTTGGGTGGAGCGTGCGGAGTCTGCACGAGCTCCCCGTGTCTGCGTGGGTTTCCTCTGGGTGCTCCACTTTACACCCTTGGCCCAAAGATGTGCAGGTTAGGTGGGGTTATGGGGTAACGCGGCAGTGGGCCTAGGTAAGGTGGTCTTTCAGATGGTCGGCGCAGACTCAATGGGCCGAATGGCCTCCTTCTGCACTGTAGGAATTTTATAGGAAATCCCTTCCCGCATGGGAACACCCCTATCTCTGCCCCCCCCCCCCCCCCCCCCCAACCACAGGACCACCACCCCTGCCCCTGCACCCCCGCCACGGGATCACCCCTACCCCTGCACCCCGCCATGGGAACACCACTACCCCCGCCATGGGATCACCCCTACACCCTCGCCACAGGAACACCCCTACCCCTGCACCCCCGCCATGGGAACACCCCTACCCCTGCACCCCCGCCATGGGAACACCCCTACCCCCCCGCCACGGGAACACCCCTACCCCTACCCCCCCGCCACGGGAACACCCCTACCCCTGCACCCCCGCCCCCGCCATGGGAACACCCCTACCCCCCCGCCACGGGAACACCCCTACCCCTGCACCCCGCCATGGGAACACCACTACCCCCGCCATGGGATCACCCCTACACCCTCGCCACAGGAACACCCCTACCCCTGCACCCCCACCCCCGCCATGGGAACACCCCTACCCCTGCACCCCCGCCATGGGAACACCCCTACCCCCCCGCCACGGGAACACCCCTACCCCTACCCCCCCGCCACGGGAACACCCCTACCCCTACCCCCCCCGCCACGGGAACACCCCTACCCCTGCACCCCCGCCCCCGCCATGGGAACACCCCTACCCCTGCACCCCCGCCCCCGCCATGGGAACACCCCTACCCCTGCACCCCCGCCATGGGAACACCCCTACCCCTGCACCCCCGCCATGGGATCACCCCTACCCCTGCACCCCCGCCATGGGATCACCCCTACCCCTGCACCCCCGCCATGGGATCACCCCTACCCCTGCACCCCCGCCATGGGATCACCCCTACCCCTGCACCCCCGCCATGGGAACACCCCTACCCCTGCACCCCCGCCATGGGATCACCCCTACCCCTGCCCCCCCGCCATGGGATCACCCCTACCCCTGCACCCCCGCCATGGGAACACCCCTACCCCTGCACCCCCGCCATGGGATCACCCCTACCCCTGCACCCCCGCCATGGGATCACCCCTACCCCTGCACCCCCGCCATGGGAACACCCCTACCCCTGCACCCCCGCCATGGGAACACCCCTACCCCTGCACCCCCGCCATGGGAACACCCCTACCCCTGCACCCCCGCCATGGGAACACCCCTACCCCTGCCCCCCCGCCATGGGATCACCCCTACCCCTGCCCCCCCGCCATGGGAACACCCCTACCCCTGCCCCCCCGCCATGGGAACACCCCTACCCCTGCACCCCCGCCATGGGATCACCCCTACCCCTGCACCCTCGCCATGGGATGACCACTAGCCCTACACCCCCGCCATGGGAACAACCCTACCCCTGCACCCCCGCCACGGGAACACCCCTACCCCTGCACCCCCGCCATGGGATCATCCCTACCCCTACCCCCCCGCCATGGGAACACCCCTACCCCTGCACCCCCGCCATGGGATCACCCCTACCCCTGTACCCCCGCCATGGGAACACCCCTACCCCTGCACCCTCGCCATGGGATGACCACTAGCCCTACACCCCCGCCATGGGAACACCCCTACCCCTGTACCCCCGCCATGGGAACACCCCTACCCCTGCACCCCCGCCATGGGAACACCCCTACCCCTGCACCCCCGCCCCCGCCATGGGAACACCCCTACCCCTGTCCTCCCACCACAGAAACAGCCCTACAATGGGAACACCCTCAGAGGACTGGTGGCCAATTGGGGTAGGTGCTGCTGGACTGACAATCAGCCAGTCCCTACTGCACAGAAAACATGATGGGAACTGTGGTCAATGGTAGCAGGACGGGGTTTCTGCACTGCTACATTCAGCCTGGCAGAATGGCTCCCATCCCAGTTCCTGGCCACCCTCAAATGTTTCAAAAACGTGATGTATCAACTACACAAAGACATTTACCCAACTCCTAGCAGAAAGGAATCCTGGTATACAAACAAGCCTGTTCTCTTCAGCTGTATATATATATATATATATATATATATATATATAGCAAAGAGACAGAATCATAGATTGTGGCCATTCAGCCTATCGTGTCCATACTGACCCTCTGCAAGAGGAAGTCAACTAGTGCCATTTCCCCACCTCTTCCCCTGTACTTCCTGCAATATTTCCCCCTTCAGATAAATGATCTGATTTTCTTTCGAAAGAGGCAATTGGACCTGCTTCCCCCGCAGTGCGTTCCAGTCCCTAACCACTCGCTGCATTGAGAGATCTTTCCACCCCACCCTTCCCAGTCACCCCAAATTACTGTCCCTTATTTCTCAGCCTGTTCGGTCAATGGGAACTGTTTCTCCCCATCTACTCCAACCGGGCTCCTCACGATTTAACGGCACCGTAAAGAAATATATTGTTGACATTCAGAGTTTCCGTAAAAACCATCAAGTCTCACTGAGTGCGATACATGTGGCAGCACACGGAGACTCTCTGAACTTGAACAAATGGGTTCAAAACTTCCAGGAAGAAAGGGGTTAACATTCATGTCTCGCACTGTGTCCGCCTTAAGAGGTACCAAACAGGTATCCCTCAACCATGATTCAGGTATCTTTGCAAAGCAATTATAAAAAAAAAAAAATCTTCGCTGAACTAACCCTAAATACAACTTGGTGATGCCAAGAACCCATTTTGCTCGGTGAAGATTTATTTGCAAAACTGAAGCTAGAAGCACAATCAACAGCAATGGGCATACCGCAAAGCAGGCAGTTTCGCCTGGAATGAGAAGCTGGATATGCCCCGAGACTGCATTTTCACTGACCCCAGACTCCATCCACACCGTAGCAAGCTCATTGCAAGCCTGGAATCAAGAAAATAAAACTTCAAAAAAGGTGCACAACAGGGAGGAGAGAAACATACATCTTTGCCAAAAAAAAAAAAAAGAACCCCTCAATTTTAAATCACGGACGACTGAAAAACACACGTTAAGCTCACCAGTTACTGTGAGGGCGACTGCAGGTTAAACACTCACTGTATTTATTGCCATCCGGGCTTCAAAGTTGTCGACGCAGCTCAGTATTAGATCCACAGGTTTTCCTTCCTCCAATCCGCCTTTCCTAATTAAAATAAAATCACAAGTCATCGTTTTATATGCGAAAAATACCTCAATAAAATTGTTTATTAAAAAAAAATCCAATCACAGAGACGAGTTAAAGGCTTCAGTGGAGAGCTGTCTGCGAAGGGGCACAGCTACAAAGGGGGCCTTCACTAAAGGGGAGGGACAGTGGGGAATTCTGTAGGAATCCAGGAAACGTGTTTAAGTTGAAGAAAACAAATTTATCCAGGTACAAATCTTGCCCCACTCGACACCCTGAAACGTGTGAATCTTCAGCGAGGTCAATCGCAGGAGCGAAGCTCTCCCCGAAAGGAATTATTGCTGGCGGTTAATTCAGCAGCAGCTTCAGCAGTGGGCTTTCACGCTTGGCCACTGGCGGAGGTTTGGGGAGGGAGGGTTATTGCGGTTCCTGAGCTAAACAGCCGCTCGGCAAAATCAGTCACATTATCCGAGGGCGGGCCATTAACTCACCTGCTCGCAGTGCTTCTTGGAAAAAGTTAGTTTATGGGTTGTGGGCGGCATTGGCAAGGCCAGCATTCATCGCCCGTCCCTAATTGCCCCCCCCCCCCCCCCCGAGGTGGTGAGCGGGAGCCACCTCCTTGAACCGTCGCAATCCATCTGGCGTAGGTACACCCCCAGTGCTGCTGGGGAGGGAGTTCCAGGATGTTGAACCTCCCCCCCCCCCCCCCCCCCCCACCCCCCCCCCCCCCCCCCCCACCCCCCCCAAAGCGACACTGAAGGAACCTCTTCCTGAAGAGGCGGCAGCCGCCACTCAGTTTGCAGCAGGTCGTCCCTCCAGGTCAGAAGGCTGTGGATTCAGGCTCAACCCTTCAGCACAACAATCTGGGCTGACATTACTGAGGGGGTGCTGCACTGCCAGAGGTGCTGCACTGCCAGAGGTGCTGCACTGCCAGAGGTGCTGCACTGCCAGAGGTGCTGCACTGCCAGAGGTGCTGCACTGCCAGAGGTGCTGCACTGCCAGAGGTGCTGCACTGCCAGAGGTGCTGCACTGCCAGAGGTGCTGCACTGCCAGAGGTGCTGCACTGCCAGAGGTGCTGCACTGCCAGAGGTGCTGCACTGCCAGAGGTGCTGTCTTTCGGGCGAGATATTAAATCGAAGCCATACCCGCCCTCTCAGGTAGGTGTCAAATCTTCCTTGGTACTATTCTGAAGCAGAGTAATGGGTTATCCTTGGTGTCCTGGCCAATATTTATCCCTCAATCAACATCACAGATCATAATTTGTTTACCGTGTGTGGGAGTTTGCTGCGTGCAAGTTGGCTGGCTCGTTTCCTACATTTCACTAATGACTACACTTCAAAAAGCTTCTCACTGCCTGTAGAGCATATGGTGATATGCATCACTGTAAATACACAAGGGGTTAATGTAAATGCACTACAACTAAGTAACCACTAGAGGGAGCACCAGAGATGTCAAGACATGCAGAAATACAGCCAATGGGTCATTACAACAGGACACAACCAATGAGTAATCAGGACACCCAGAGGTGGCATTACCACAAGGGGGCACTTCACAACCCATATAAAAGGACAGGGCACACATGCTCTGCCTCTTTCCACAGACAGACATCTAGAGAGTACATCAGGGTTGATCAGCAGCATCACACCCAGCACATGGCTTAGAGCAAGCTGGTACAGTTAGACTGAGTTACTACAGCTAGATTAGCAGAGAGTCGAACTCATTTAAGAACTGCATTACTAGTTCAATAAACAAGTTGAACTCATTTCATAGTCTGGAGCTTCCTTTGTCAAAGCATACATCAAGGAAGCAGCTTACGCTACACGAAGCAGCGTAACACAATAGAGTAGTTGGGAAATCCAGAGGTTGTGAAAGACACTATATACATCCAAGTATTTAAGTTTATTGTGGAGTCCACGTGGTTTATATTGCAGACCAATTATGTAGCAACTACAAGAAGGGAACACGTGCTGTGATGATGTTTACACACGCCGTCATGGTGTTTAAACAGCGCATGAGCAGTAGGTCCCAAGTCCGTTTAGCAGCCCTCAGTCCTTTTAACGACCCCATTTCCTTCATTCATTTATTCCTAAATGTTGTCAGTCTCCACTTCAGTCACTAACACCGTGAGAAAGAGCACCCTACTGGCTCGCAAACCCTCCGTGCAAAACCGTTCCTCCAAAGCTGACACTCAAACAGAAAGACACCTTTGTCCTCCCCCACCTTGCCTTTAGCAATGTTTGAGGAGTGTTGTGTGCCGGTCAGCACCGGCCTACACATGTGGGCAGGGCTGCTTGGCACAAAGGCAGAAAACAATCTCGACATCTGGTGACAATGAGGAAGGGCATCTTTTAAAGGTGCTAATTGGAACCTTCAGAAGCAGTATTGTTACCAAGTATCAATAGAACGGTCATGTGTGGCACTGATTGGATCTGGTAATAGGATCATAGAATGCCTACATCACCGGAGGCCATTCAGGCCACTGAATCTATACTAGCTCTCAGAGCAATCCAGCTCGTACCGCTGTGCCGCCCTTTCCCCTGGGTGTGCATGTTTATTTTCACGGTTAAGTACCTATCTAATTGTCTTTCAGGACCAGTGATTAAATCTGCCTCCGTAGCCCCTCTTTCAGGCAGCACATTCAAGACCATTCCAACTCTCTGTCTGACCAAGGAAATTTGCGGATTCTTCCCCGGGATATTCCTGACGTTCAGGGCCATGAACCTGCCACCCACCCTCAAAATCCGTCTGGCCTGCTCGTGACTCCAGTTTCTAATCCCTGGAATAAATACATTTGCTGGGGTTTGGGGAAGGGCAGCAAAAAGTGAGAAAAATTGAATAGGCTGTTCAAAGGGCCAGCACGGGTACAATGGGCTGAATGGCCTCATTTCCTGTTGCAAGGACCCAGGAGAGCAGCATATTCAAGTGGCACCGGGGAAAACGAGGACCGCGCCTCCGGATGTCGCATCCTAAATCCAACCTGATCCGATCCATGAAATGCTGAAAGTTGTCCATGGTTGTGATGTTGAGGTTGTGAATTTCAAAATGAACGTCGGGATTAATATTCCTGCAAAAGCAAGGGACAGGGCGATTACATTCAGCTCCCAATGGGCTGCGCAACGAGCTCAGTTAGCAACATCGACAGCGACATTACAGGTCGAGAATCCAAAACCCTCGGGCCAACTGCATTTCGGATCATATTGTTTCCCCGGATGTGGAATGCAAACGCAGAAAATAGGAGCAGGAGGAGTAATGTTTGTGGTACATTACAATCGCCTAGGCTGGCTACAGTCCAAAGTAAAAAAAAAATGGCGAGTAAATTAAGACGAGTCACTAAATAATAAAGACAGGGTACCTGTAATAAGTTTCTGTTTGACATGTTCATCACAAAAAAACGCGGTAAACAGTGCCGACAAACTACTAGACTCCCCGCACTAAACACTGATGAGGTTAAAAATAAAAAGTGGGGTTGTTTGGATGTTTTCACATAAAGGAGACTCGACCTGTATTGCAGACATTCTGCCCAAAGCTCAAGGGGCGACTCACTTGCACTCGAAAGAATCCAGTGGCTCTTCATACAGAGTTTCGGGTCAAATGGTTAAAAACAGAAAGTTGAGCTGGCTCAGGGTTTAATGAGGTTTTCACAGTTCTGCTGCTTAGACAGCGAGTCTATAGGTCTCGAGACCATTCAGGCCCAACCTGGTCAATGTTCCCCCACGGGCCTTGTCCCACCAATCTTCATCCAGCATCCTCCTAAATGCCTCTGTGCCATTTACCTCAAATCGTCGTGGCGGCGAGTTGCACGTTCTCTCCGCTCTCTGACTAAAAAAGGCCCTCCAGAATTTCCGACTGGATTTAGTTAGTGCCTATTTTATATTGATGACCCCCAACTGTGATCTCCCATCCACGAAAATATTTGCGTCTTACCCTACCAAACTATTCCATCATCCTAAGACCTCGATCAGATCATCCCCTGTAAGTTCATAAGATACAGGAGCAGAATTAGGCCATTCGGCCCATTGAGTCTGCTCCATCATTCGATCATGGCTGTTCTCATCCTGACCTCCTGCCCGCTCTCCATAACCCTTCAACCCATTACCAATTTAAAAATCGGTCTAACTCCTCCTTAAATTACCCACTGCCCCAGCATCCACCGCACTCTGGGGTAGTGAATTCCACAGAGTCACAACCCTTTAGGAGAAGTAGTTTCTCCTCAACTCGGTTTTAAATTTGCTCTCTCTTATCCTGAGACTATGACCTCTCGTTCCACAAGAAGCAGCATCCGCTCCATGTCTACTATACATGCAAATTTCCTCAAACTTGTGGACCTGCCGTCACAACTCAGCACACACCTGGGCAAAATTTGGCTGGATGCCCGTTTTGCTCCAATAATAATAATAATAATAATAATAATAAAAACAGAAACTTCTGGCAATACTCCAGAGGCCAGATAACATCGGTGGAGAGAGACCGAGTTAACGTCTTGGGTCAATGACAACCATTATCCTGCGACCCTTATCGCTCGGTTCGGTTCCACGTCACCATCTATTAACCTCACAAAGGCTTTCCCATTGTGGCACTAATAGAGATACAAGATGCGATTTTCCACCTCTTTCCGCAGACAATGGCATAACTTCACGGGAGGGGAGGGGGGGGGGGGGGGGGGGGGGGAGGAGACTGTCGCGGTGTTAATTGCGATTAGCTTTACCTCAGTGTTTGTTCAGCTGCTTCCACTTTACTAAGGCCAGCTTGGTGAGGCTGGAAGAAGAGTCTGTTCATGTTGGCTAGTTCCACCTTGTCATAGTCAAACAGCAAGAGCTGAAAGTTAGAAAGGAAGATGATCACATTCCGATTAACTGGCTAATTTGACCAACAAGTCAATTTTGATTTCAACCCATTAGACCCGGCGAAGGGGGGGTACAGCAATGATACCTCTCAAAACTGAAGAGTGAGCATGCCATTAGAGTAGTTTTACATAAGCTACTTTATTAAGGATTGAGATGAATTATAGGAAGACGACCGAGTAATCACTATTAACCATTAAACATGTATTTTTAGGACATAGCAGTAATAAGTAATCAACAGTGAAACAATCCAGGGTGCTGGTTCTGTTGTTCTGTTTCTCACAAACAATCAGCACAGGCTGCTGGGATTGTACACGGCTGTCAGGATGAGCATCCTGACATCAATCATGGGTTGCTTGCGATTCTATTGGGTGAAGTTTGAACATTGCTTGCGATTCTATTGGGTGAAGTTTGAACATAGCAACTTCAGGGATTGGATCGCGCCCAATGGGGAAGGGCTATTGATTTTTGAAAGTTGTATATGTGCTGAGTTTGTGTCTTTGTTCTGTAGAAGGACCTTGGCAGCTATCCAGGTCTCATCTCTCATGTACATGAATGCAAGCTTGTAGAAAATAAAACCGTCTTCAGATTGTTGATGTGTCTGCTGCTCTTTGTACTGAGTTGAGCCACAGGAGAAAAGCCCACGTGGAAGCCGACTCAATACACAGGCCTTGAAACCGCTCCTACACCCGGCTCCTCAGAATCAGTTTGCGCGAAGCAACATTCCCGTTGGTCAACCAGTACCTCAGACTCTGACTATATCAATAATTCAATCCTAGGACGTGTGTGTCACCAGCATTTATTGTCCGTCCCTAATTGTTGCCCTTGCGAGAGGCAACCACATTGCTGTGGGTCTGGACTCGTATCGAGGCCAGACCGCGTAAGGATGGCAGATTTCCTTCGCTAAAGGGCATTCGGGAACCAGGTGGGTTTTTACAACAATCGATTTATGGTCGTCATTACCAAGTCCAGCGTTATAATTCCAGATTTATCAATTGAATTTAATTTCCACTAGCTGCCACTTCCTCCCAGAGGATTAGCCTGGGTCTCTGGGTAACGAGTCCAGTGACATTACCACCATGCCGTAAATCCCCCCCCCCCCACTGCCCCTCCCTCTCTGACACCCTCCACTGCTCTTCCCTCCCACCCACCCTCACTCCCTCCCTCTCTGACCCTCCTCTCAGGCACCCCTGGCCCCTCACTGAGGAGGGATGACACAAATTACAGTTGTGAATCAAGATGAGCAAATAATGGGCAGCACGGTGGCGCAGTGGTTAGCACTGCTGCCTCACAGCGCCAAGGTCCCAGGTTTGATTCCGGCTCTGGGTCACTGTCCATGTGGAGTTTGCACATTCTCCCCATGCTTGCGTGGGTTTCGTCCCCACAACCCAAAGATGTGCAGGTTAGGTATATTGGCTATGCTAAATTGCCCCTTAATTGGAAAAAATTAATTGGGTAATCTAAATTTTAAAAGAAAAAAAAAGTAGCAAATAACCCCAAATAAACTAGCATTAGGAGGACCATGGGTACTGTATAATTCATGGGTGATACAGAGTGAGTCTCAGCACCTTGAATAGGGTTGTCATAACGTATTGGGTTTATATAAAACATATTCAAAGCAGGTCAGTACACCTGGAGTTTTGTGAACATTTCTAGGCACCACACTTTAGGAAGGATTCATTATTCATGGAGGTAGTAGAGTTTAGATTTACCACAATCATATCTGGTCTCTTAATAGTTCAATTATTAACTTACGTATCTACACACAAGGATTTTGTCCCTCAAGCTTGCAACACTGTTTGATAAGTTCAAGGCAGACCCGATTGTGGCCTCAACTCCACTGCTGTGTCCACCCCCGATAACCATCAGCTGCCTTCTCTCCCTCGCTCTCTCTCTCTCTCTCCCCCCACCCACTCTTGACCCCCCCTGACTGCCTCTCGCTTGCCCCCTCTCTGGTTTCCCCCCTTGACTGCCCCTCACTCCTTCCTTCTCCAATCCTCCTCACTGTCCTTTGCTCCCTCCCTCTCTGGTACCTTCCCCCTTCACTGCTCCTTCCTCCCTCCCTGATCACCCACTTCACTGCCCCTCTCGCCCTCCGATACTCTTTCACTGCCCTTTCTTCTGACCCCTTCACTGTCCCCCTTCCTCCCTCTGCCCCACCTCCACTGCCCCTCCCTCCCGCTGACTCCTCCACCCCGCCCCACCTCCACTGCCCCTCCCTCCCGCTGACTCCCCCCCTCCCGCTGACTCCCCCCCCCCACTGACTCTCCCCCCCCCCACTGCCCCTCCCTCTCTGACACCCTCCACTGCTCTTCCCTCCCACCCACCCTCACTCCCTCCCTCTCTCTCTGACCCTCCTCTCTGACACCCCTGGCCCCTCACTGAGGAGGGATGACACAAATTACAGTTGTGATCCCTGGAATTTAAAAGGTTGTAGTTGGTTGAAGTTTCCAAATTATTAAGGGGATTAGAAAGGGTTGATAGAGAGAGAAACAATTTTCACTTGTTGAAGAATTTAAGAATAAGAACCAGAACTCTCAGGAATAAAATTAGAAAATATTCTTTCTCACAATGGATAGTCGAAATTTAGAAGTCCCTTCCACAATTAACAATGAATGCTCAATTTAATTGTCAATATTAAATCAGACATTGATAGTACTTTGCCGAGCAATGGTAATAAGGGATATATATGGCATAAAGGTGGGCATATGGAGGTCAGCCACAGAGTAGTCATAAACTCATTGAATGGAAGAACAAACTCGAGGGGCTGAACGGCCTCCTCCCTTTTCTTAGGTCTAAAAGTGCAACATCTTCCTACGTAATTCAGTGCTAAAGGACGTCTTATGCTGCGCCGCTTTACAAGATACGTGCTCTGAACAATTTCTTCCAAAAACGCTTTCTACGGTTCAAGAGAAAGACAAGGTGATCTGCTGCCTATGAATGATAGAAACTGGGTTGTGGAGATATTTCAATATCTCGCACCCATACTCCAGCTGGTTCTATGTTGCCAAATCTGTGCTGGATGGTTTTGCCATCCTATAGTTTTATTCGGAGGAAAGTGGAGGGTTTGCATTACCTTACCAATGCCACATCTTGTCAACATTTCCGCTGTCACACTTCCAACCCCACCGACACCCACAACCACCACCGTGAACGTCCGGATTTTCTGTACACGAAATCAGAAGAAGAAACACTCGAGTCGCATTCGTTATGAAAGGTTATCGCACATGAAAAGCAGTCGCCGGTTCTTTACCAACTCAGCTCACCTCATAATCAGCAACGATTCCCATTCGTTTGAGAGCCATCAGGCGGCTAGGTGAAATAGAAACAATTGTGGAACAAGTTAGAAAGGGGTAGAGAGTGCAAACAACGCTTGATCAATTCTCAGCAATTGCACAGGGCTTCAGCGAGATCACAGCCACTTTGGCGAGTGCACTACGCGCAGTTTTGGCCTCCATATTTAAGGAAGGGTGTCCTTGCATCGGAGGTGGTACTGCGAAGGTTCACTAGATTGGTTCCTGGGATGGGGGGGGTGGGGGAGATGCTGTCCTATGATGAGAGGCTGACCAATCTCGGTTTACACTATCTGGAGTTCAGGAGAACAAGAAGTGATGACAGAAACCTACCACACCCCAGAGGGGCTCGAGAGGGGAGAAACGGAGGGGTTCTTTCCTCTGGTGGGGGAAATAGAGAACCCAGGATCACGCGCTCAGAGAGGGGGGTCTATCATTTGGGACTAAAATGGGGAAAAATCTCTTTGCTCAAAAGTTTGTGAAGTTTTTGGAATTCTCTATCCCAGAGTTTGGGGATGCTCTATAAATAAATGCATTTAAGGCTGGGATGGACATATTTCTGGTCTCTGGGGGAATAGAGAGTGGGATAGGGGAAGTGGGTGTGAAAATAGAATTCAGGCGGAAGATCAGCCATGATCACAACGAAAGGAGAAGCCGACTGGAGGGGCTGAATGGTTTACTCCTGCTCCTATTTCTTAAGTTCTTATCAAATGACACATTAGCCGGGCAGCAGCAACTTGGGATGTTCCCAATGTAACTGACCAAAGTTATAATCGGCTATTGCCACAGATCAATTTTCCACTAAAATGACCCTATTTAGAAACAAAGCGAGATTAGTCAGAAAGGAAGTTAAAGGTTTAGCGTTGTAGAATCGTATCGGGAAAGATTACTAAAGCTTTTTATTTTGTGAATTCAAACCAGAGGGTTGAAAGCCTATATTTCTTGTCTATTCCCCATAAGAGAGTGCTTTCAGTGTTGGGTATAAGAAGAGAGAGAAAATAATCAAAGATAGATGAACGCAATGTAACTTTATACTGAAGTAAATCTGCGATAGAATTAGGATGGAGCCACCTTAAGCCAAAGCACTTTAGAATATTAGGGTAGAGAAACTACAAAAGAATAGACCCAACAAAACAGATAGAGGAAGTGTAAAATAGGGATGAAGAGAGAGAAATTAGATTGAATTTATTGCTTGAAGCAGAGGAGACGGTGTAGATTGAGGTGAAGAAATTAGACTTGTTAAAGTGCTTCACAGGTAACCAAGTACTTTTTGAAGAGTGATCCCGGGTCTAATAATAATAGGAGCATAGGAGGAATAGGCCATTCAGCCCCTCAAGCCTGCTCTGCTACTCAATTAGATCATGGCTGATTTTCTACGTCAACACGATGTAGGAAACTCAGCAGCCAATTTGCACATGGAAAACTCTCACAGACAGCATTGCGATAACAACCAGGTAATCTGTTTTTAGTCGTGTTGATTGAAGGATAAATATTCGCCAGGATGGTGGAGGTAAAAGTGTCAGAGAATCTTTTACATCCACCTAAGCAAGCAGTCGGGGCGCCTCTTTTCATCTGAAAATCGGCATCTCTGACAGCGCAGCACTCCCTCAGTACAGCACTGGAGTGCCAGCCTTACTTTTGCACTCAACTCCTGGAGCGGGACTTGATCTCACAACCTTGTGACTGAGTGGCGAGAGTGCCACCAACTGGGCCATGGTGGTCACTCACTAGGAGAATGTGAGAGTGCTCCAATCTGAATTACGTTGACCATTGGGCTCCACTCAACAAATACAGCAGCTCAGGCAGGATTGCGCAAAGTCCATCATACCCGTTAAAACCTCCCCCTCCCCACCAATCTATGAATCTGGGATTATTTAATGATCACAACTGGCTCCTCACTCCTTGGTGCATGAACTTTAAACGTCTCACTCTTGACAAGTTTCCCCATGGTTCCCGCCCCATTTCTGTGACAGTTTTCAGCCCTACAGCCTCCAGTTTACCGTGTTTCTCCCATCCCTATTCCGACAGGTCAGGAGCACCGCTTTCAGCCTAACTTAGATGTGGAGATGCCGGCGTTGGGCTGGGGTGAGCACAGTAAGAAGTCTTACAACACCAGGTAAAAGTCCAACAGGTTTGTTTCAAACACTAGCTTTCGGAGCACTGCTTCACCCGAGGCAGGAGCAGTGCTCCGAAAGCTAGTGTTTGAAACAAACATGTCGGACTTGAGCCTAACTTAGGAAATCCGTGCTCCCAACCCTCAACACGCCTTCCCCCTGCCACTCACTAGCTCGTTCCTTATTTCCAGCCGATCTAAGGGGTGTCTCAAGATATTGCGGGTCATTACAGATCCTGTACCCTATACGATGCAAGTCGCTGTTTAAAATTAAGTGTTCAAACCTTCAGGATTCTCAAAAGAGGCAGAAAGGTACGGACTGAAGCAAGGCTGTGGCGGGCAACTGGAACGATGGGAAAATGGTTCAATCCCACTTTCCCGGACAATGCGCTGAGAATCACAACTGTTTTGACATCAGTCTTCCCACCGGATGACCTACTGCATCCATCAATCATGCCAGGTGCTCGGCATCTTGGGGGGAGTACGGGTGCAAAGAGAGTCCAGTCACTGAGACACCAATAAATCCTCTTAACAACTTGCATTTATATAGCCCCTGACTGTAGTAAAACATCCCAAAACTCCTCACAGGAAAAGGTTGGCACAAAGACAGGAGGACGGATGACTGGAAACTTTGGTCAACGTTTTAAGGAGCATATTAAAAGCAGGATAGTGAGGGGCAGAAACCTTGAGAGGGTATTTCAGAGCTCAGGGCCGAGGTAACTGAAGGCCTGGCAACCAATCGTGCAGCGATTCTAAATGGGTCTGATGCTTACAAACAACTCTGGTGTCTCAGCCCATCATTCTGTGCACAATTACTAACTAGATTTCTCAGTGTGACTCATTCTTTCACGTGTTACTCCATTCTATGGATTTCCTCCTGTTTCAGTGAGTACAGAGGGGGTAATGAGTGAACCGAACTTGGTGACAGTTCGTCACCAGCAGAGTTTACAGAGGGTAGAAGATAGGAGGCCGGTAAACTCATTAAAAAAAAATTGTGAAGCAACCAGAGATCTACTAAACATCGCAGCAAGGGCAAAATGAAGAAGTTGTTGGCTGAAGTGGGGCTGGGAATGGCAAAGCACCACCTGGTTACTGACAGCTCATGGTTAGTTTGCTTCAGAGACACATTACTGCCCACAAATGTCAGGGACATTTCCAGCCGTGGGGTAGGGGGTGGGGGAGAAGAGTGGTATTGCCAGTCAGGGGGGCAGGCCAGGGGCATTGCCAGTCAGGGGGGCAGGCCAGGGGCATTGCCAGTCAGGGGGGCAGGATCATTGCCAGTCAGGGGGGCAGGCCAGGGGCATTGCCAGTCAGGGGGGGCAGGCCAGTGGCATTGGCAGCCGGTGGTGGTGGGGGGGCATTGGCATCCGGGGGGGGGGGGGGGGGGGGGGGAGTAGTGTGTCGCTGCTATCAAACAGGCGGCCGCAGGCCAGCATCACCTGTAAGGGTTGGAATCCACCACCTCTGCGCTCATCTTCTCTATCCTGCGCCGGCATTGCTGCTCCCCCGAGCCGGCTTTTCTGGCCCTCTCCCCCGCCAGCTCGTCCTCCAGCGCTCGGATTTTCGCCTGCAGCTCCGGTACGGTCGCCATCGCCCTGGTCCAGACAACTCCTCCCCGGGGGAAGCGGGCCAGCGCCGGCTGAAGGCCACGTATCACATCAGCAGCGCAGTGCGAATGGAACGTCGTTACATCATGGAACGCGACGTCACAAAGGATCAAACGCCGTGTAACAAACCAAGGCAGGAGGGCGGGCAGTGATTGGATAAAAAAAACATGTAACAATGGGCTGCTTAGTTACTCACGTGTTGCCAACCCTCCAGGATTGGCCTGGAGCTGATCAATTTCCAGGACGGTGCTGTGTGCAACTCCTGCAGAAAAAACATCGCGATGTTTTAAAATATTTCTATTTTGTTTGAACGTTTCTTTGTACCAGATATAAAAACATTGAAACAAAAAGGCTGTTTGACAATCAAACATCCCCTAATGGGATAATGAGACTTGGTTTTCCAATTGGTGTATGAAGGCAATGTGCCGGCCCATCAATAGTTGGGGTGGGCGGGGCAAAGTCATGTATCCAAACCCCAGGAATTTGAGAGAGGCAGACAGCCAAATACACTGTGTGGAGTTGCACATTCTCCCCGTGTTTGCGTGGGTTTCGCCCCCACAACCCAAAGATGTGCGGGATAGGTGGATTGAACAAAGAACAGGACCCTCCCAGCCTGCGCCGATCCAGATCATTTATCTAAACCTGTTGCCTATTTTCCAAGGATCTACTTCTCTCTGTTCCCCGCCCGTTCATATATCTGTCCAGATGCATCTTAAATGATGCTATCGTGCCCGCCTTTACCACCTCCGCTGGCAAGGCGTTCCAGGCACCTACCACCCTCTGCGTAAAAAACTTTCCACGTACATCTCTCCTAAACTTTCCCCCTCTCACCTTGAAATCGTGACCACTTGTAATTAACACCCCCACTCTTGGAAAAAGCTTGTTGCTATCCACCTTTCCATACATCTCATAATTCTGTAGACCTCAATCAGGTCCCCCTTCAACCTCCGTCTTTCCAACGAAAACAATCCTAATCTGCTCAACCTTTCTTCATAGTTAGCACCCTCCATACCAGGCAAAATCCTGGTGAACCTCCTCTGCATCCTCTCTAAAGCATCCACATCCTTCTGGTAATGTGGCGACCAGAACTGCACGCAGTATTCCAATGTGGCCTAACTAAAGTCCTATACAACTGTAACATGACCTGCCGACTCTTGTACTCAATACCCCGTCCGATGAAGGCAAGCATGCTGTATGCCTTCTTGACCACTCTATCGACCTGCGTTGTCATCTTCAGGGTACAATGGACCTGAACTCCCAGATCTCTCTGTACATCAATTTTCCCCAGGACTCTTCCATTGACCATATAGTCTGCTCTTGAATTAGATCTTCCAAAATGCATCACCTCGCATTTGCCTGGATTGAACTCCATCTGCCATTTCTCTGCCACGATTGGCCACGCTAAATTGCCCCTTAATTGGAAAAAATGAATTGGGTACTCTAAATTTATTTTAAAAATAATCAAAGAGGAAATATAGCATAATTGCCAGCACCCTCAGAAGCATATAGGCCAGTTTACATATGGGAGGCAAGTCCACAATTCACATCAATGATGCTAGGCTGCATCAAAGTCCTAGAGCCAAGGCAGTGCAGAAACTTTCATAACGGCAGTTTAAAATCTTCACTGGACCAGGAAAATACATTTCCCAGACTTTATTATCAGCCCTAGATTGTATGGTAACTATAAACCTGGATTTGACTTGAAGATTTATTTAATTTGAATGTTGTTTGGGGAAAGGGGAAGTCTTCAGCAGTTTCGCAATCGTAGATATATTTTTTAACAAGGTGAATGTTCTACATAAGCTAGTGATTCATTTACTTAATTGTCTTAGGGTAGTGTAGTCCTGTTTGTGTGTATTTGGCATTTCTTTAATTGAATAAATGGTCATTAATAATTGTTATACAGCAACTGAGCTGCGTCTTCTCACTGATGTTCCATGTAACCCCTCCCACCATTCCAAACACAACCTATACACCCCCATGAACTGGTGTTTCAAGTTGGAATACCCTCACAGATATCTTGAGCGTCGGGGTGGTGCGTGCCTTGGAGAGGAACCTCTAGGTGGTGGGGTTCCCAGTTATCTGTTGCCCTTGTCCTTCAAAATGGTAGTGGTCATGGGTTTGGAAGGTGCTGCCGAAGGAACCTTGGTGAGTTCCTGCAGTGCTCCTTGTAGATGGTACAAACGGATGCTGCCACTGTTCACCGGTGGTGGAGGGAGTGAATGTTTGTGGAAGGGGGAGCAATAAACCGGCTGCTTTGTCCTGGATGGTGTTGAGCTTCTTTTGTGTTGTTGGAGCTGCACTCATCCAGGCAAGTGGAGTATTTCATTCCCACTCCTGATTGTGCCTTGTAAATGGTGGACATTTTTTTTGTTTGGGTGGGTGGGTGGGTGGGGGGGCAGGCAGAGTTTGAAGGTGAGTTACTGCCATATGATTCACAGCCTATGACCTGCTCTTGTAGCCACATCATTTATGGCTGTTCCAACTCGCCAACACATTTAAGGTAATGAACCAGCCCGGAACGCTATATAAATGCAGCTTGTTGTTACATTGCATCATGCGCAAATAGATCTCCCGAAGATAACTACAAATCCCAAAACACAACAGGTCAGAAATACACAGTATTCTGGTGAGCACTTGTAGAAATTTGCTCTGACCACCTAGATACATATTTTTTTTTACAGGTTCTGTGCATTGTTGAAGCAGAACTTTCACGAGGACCCTTTTAGGACCGAACTTGTTGCATTTCCCGAGAAAAGAAACCGTCCAGTCTGCAAGTCTGAACTCAATCTATAGATGTGAAAAGCTTCCTTCACATTCTGCCTTACGGGTTCCCTCTAGTGGGGCTGTTTTGAGTAGGCGAGTCTGGTTTCTGATAACTGTGTGTGTGTCTCCCAGCGCCATGGCTGACAGTACTCCAGTCCGGGGCAATCATAACTTTGATGAAGAGGCAATGGAGAGATTTTTATCCTCGCGGATCGCAGGCTTTCCACAAGACCCGCGGGAGGCCTTCACCGTGAGACAGTACAGGTAACAGCAGACTCTCTAAACTCCGGGTCACTGACAAGCAACTGGCTACTTTGGAGCGGAATATTTAATTTGCAATGAACGAGAACGCGGAATCCAAGAATGATTTGTTTCTGGGAATCATTGGGGCTTTCCCCAGCTGCCTCAGACAAACCGCAAAGCACCAAAATGCCATTTGGCATCATAAAGTGTTCACATTCCTGCGAACACTTTGGGTCTTTAACTGCCTCTAAGTTAACTCCTTCCAAATGCAGCCTGCAAGTGCTAATTATTTTTAAAGTCGGAGGCGCAATATTTCAGTTTAATAGCATCTTAATGTGATTGGTTTCCGATTTGCTCTGGTGTATAGCTCCAGGAAAGCTTCAATTTTGAGTTTGTTGTTGGGGAAGCAAACGTGAACATTGCCACTCAGGAAGATACTGTGGCGACTTGATCATGTGACATCTGATCACATGACACACGCAAGTCTTTCCGTGTTAACACGGGGACCAGAACTGTTCACATGACTCCAAGGGTGGCCTAAGAAAGTTCAATATTAGTTTATCCTCATAGAATCCCTACAGGGCAGAAGGAGGCCCATTGAGTCTGCACCGGCCCTTGGAAAGAGCACCCTATACCCGTAACTCAGTAACCCCATCTAACCTTTTGGACACTAAGTGCAATTTAGCACGGCCAATCCACCTAACCTGCACATCTTTGGACTGTAGGAGGAAACCGGAGCAACTGGAGGAAACCCACGCAGGCACAGAGAGAAAGTGCAAGCTCCACAAAGACAGTCATCCAAGGCCAGAATTGAACGCAGGTCCCTGGAGCTGTGAGGCAGCAGTGCTAACCATTGCCACCATACCACCCCTAAGTTCCCTGTTTTTTCAATCGTCTCCTGATAGAAATGAATGCCAGTGTTTAATTTTTTTAAAATTAATGGACTTGTTACAATAACCAGTTATCCTTACTTGTAATAATTTGAGTATCTCCACGCCTGGTTCCTCCACCCCTTTTATGAGTTATTTCCCAATGAGATATGTGACCTCCTTACTCTAGCCACCAAAATGTGCCACCGTACATTTATGTAGTGTGAAGTTCATTTGCTGGTTACACACCTATTTTTGTTACGACCCTCACAGAGTCACGGGTTACGGACTACAGTATCAGGTTCCCCGTGACCTCAGTAGAGAATGAACTTCCCCATTAAAGGAGCAGGGCTTCCCCTTAACAAGACTCGAGGGGGCCATTTAACATGGCCAACCCACCTAACCTGCACACCTTTGGACTGCGGGAGGAAACCAAACCACCCGGAGGAAACCCACAGAGACGTGGGAGAATATGCAAACTCCACATAGACAGTGACCCAAGGTTGGAATTGAACCCCGGTCCTTGGTGCTGTGAGGCAGCAGTGTGTCACTGTACCGTCCTCAGGTGAACACTCCCAGTGCAGTACTGAGGAAGTGCCGTACTGTCCGAGGTCCTGTGAATGAGATGTCATCTAAAGCCCATTTTGCTCTCTCAGGAGCTTGTAAAAGACCTCGTGGGACTATTTTGAAGAAGATCCATGGTGTCTTGGCCAACGTTCATCCCTCAATCAACATTACTGATATAGTTTATCCGGTTCTTGTTATGTTCATGGGAGCTGCCTGTGCATAAAGTGGCTATGGTGCTTCCTGCAACAGTGCCTATACTTCAAAAAGTACATTATTGGCTGTAAAGTGCATTTGGAAAACGTCGTTTATATAAATGTACGTCTTTCTATAAATAAGTGATTTTGCTGAAATTGCACAATTGAACATTAGAACATAGAACAGTACAGCACAGAGCAGGCCCTTCGGCCCTCAATGTTGTGCCGAGCCATGATCACCCTACTCCAACCCACGTATCCACCCTATACCAGTAACCCAACAACCCCCATTAACATTATTTTTTTAGGACACTAAGGGCAATTTAGCCTGGCCAATCCACCTAACCCGCACATCTTTGGACTGTGGGAGGAAACCGGAGCACCCGGAGGAAACCCACGCAGACCCGGGGAGGACGTGCAGACTCCGCACAGACAGTGACCCAGCCGGGAATCGAACCTGGGACCCTGGAGCTGTGAAGCATTGATGCTAACCACCATGCTACCGTGCTGCCCATTCTCGGTCACCTTTGCTTACAATCATTCCACTACAAACAGGTCAACATTGTTGAAGTTATTTGGAGAAGGTGCGCGAAACATTTATTGTTGCAAAAATTATTAGGTTGGTCCCAAAAAGATTTTTTTTTAAGAAAATGTCTCTGCTGTAATAATGTGTTTGTAATATTTCCTGGTATGTTGCTGCAGGTGCGGACAGTCCAACCCAACATTCCACATTCAGAAGGGAAGCAAAGAGTATGTGCTGAGGAAGAGACCCCCTGGGCTCTCCTGAAAGGCGCACATCAGGTACGTTAACCCCGCGTAAACAGAGACTTGCTGTCAAACTACAGCGTTTTGTATTAAAGCTCCTGATAATAGTTGCAACTATCTCATCCTTGTCAAAGGGAAGTAAGTAGTGGGTTTAAGTGTGTTTCTAAAAATATAACTGAAGGTATTCTAAGAAAGAAAACAGAGGGAGGCATAACATGGTGGTATCCCAGTACCGTAGTGTGGTAGGCCATTGCTTGGCATCAATGCTTCCTTCCTGATTAGCCGTTCGTTGCTCAGTTGGCCACACTTGGGCCTCTTAAGTCAGAACATTGGTTGATGTCTCACCCTAGAGACCAGGGGGAAATTCGAGGCTGCCACTCTGGTGCTCTGATTTGATAAAGATCAGGGTAGCCCAGTGATGAGACCAGTGATATGAACAGTGGTTTTAATCTACTTACAACAGAGCCAGCCTGTAACACGATGAACCCTGCATGAACTGGTCGGCTGGCTCTGGGCATCGATCTTTATACAGCAGTCCAGGGGGAGGAGCCGTGGGCGGAGCCAAGGGTGGAGCCCTGTACAAACTCCTATGCATTCCCAGTGCTACTCCCCCTAGTGGTCGGGCAACGCAACTGCGCTTACAATAATATGGTATCATATATATTACAGTGTGAATTACATTCACCACACCCAGGCCAACACTTGCGCCTCAATCAAAACCAATTTTCCAAAAAAAAATGTTTTCTGGTTATTAAAAATTGTTGTGTGTGGGATCTTGCTGTGTGTACGTTGGCTGCCGCTTTCTCTATATTCCAACAGTGACTGCACTTCAAAACGACTTCACAGTTTTCCTTATTTGGTGAGTTATCCTGAAAGTAAATGGTTGTATTTATACAGCCCCCGCCAAAACCACCAGACATCCCAAAATGCTTTTCAGCCAACAAAGTACTTTTGAAGTGACGCCACTGTTGTCATGCAGGATTTGTGCACAGCAAGCTCCCGCACACAGCAGTGTGATAACAACCCGACAATCTCTTTTCTTTTTTTTTGGCTATGTTAACTGAGGGAGCAGCAGTGCTCACGGGATTGTTTATGTCCACTTGAGAGGGCAGACAGGCCCTCAGTTTAAGGTCTCATTTGAAAGATAGCGCTTCTGACAGTGCGGTCCTCCCTCAGTACCTGCACCGGAGTGAAGGCCTTGATTTTCCTGTGCTCAAGTGGAACCTGAGACTTGAACCCACGACCTTCTAACTCCAAGGTAAGAGTGTGACCAACTGGGCCACAGCTGACACCGAACGTCCGGAGGTGAGAAGAAATAAGCACATTAGTCATCAAAAGTTGCCTTCACCCCCAATTTGAACACACCCTAAACTACCTCAGAGCCAACCCTTCGAGCTTGAATGAAATGTGCATTTCTCTGGTAGCACGTTGAGAGTGGATTCAAATCCTAGATACATAAGGTTGGGTTAAACTTTTCTCTTTCTGACACTTTTAGGTTTTTAAGTGAAATGAGCCTCAAAATCCAGTTATCACCCCACAAGCTGTAATCCCAGAAGCTCAGCCTCAGTGTCATACAATTGAAAATGGTTTAGGATTTATGGTCAGAGGTATGTCAGGGTGAAGGTGAGAAAACGTTAAGGGATGGGAAGAAGAATGGGAAAAGATCATCGGACCCGTCATACCCAGCCAATCCTGACATGGTGCGTCTCCTCGTCAATTAAGTATTATAGGCATGAACTTTAAAAATAAAAATTCTTCGTTGGGATGTGAGCTTTGCTGGAGAAGTCAGCCTTTCATAGAATCATAGAAGTTACAGTGCAGAAGGAGGCCATTCGGCCCATCAAGTCTGCACCGGTCCTGGGAAAGATCACCCCACGTAAGCCCATACCTCCAACCTATCCCAGTCACCCCACTTCACCTTTTGTTTTGGACACTAAGGGCAATTTATCATGGCCAATCCACCTAACCTGCACATCTTTGGACTGTGGGAGGAAACCGGAGCACTCGGAGGAAACCCACGCACACACGGGAAGAACGTGCAGACTCGGCACAGTGACCCAAGCCAGGAATCGAACCCGGGACCCCGGAGCCACGAAGCAACCGTGCCAATCACTGTGCTGCCATGCAGCCCCTGTTAGCCACGTCCTCCCAACCTTGTCCCTCATTTGAGGTGTGGTGCCCCTCAGGTTAAATCACCACCAGTCAGCTCTCCCCCTCAAAGGGGAAAGCAGCCGATTGTCATCTGGGACTATGGTGACTTTATCTTTACTATATCCTTGATACACTTTGTGCCGCACTAGGGCAAAAAGCACAATATAAAAAGGAGCCTTCTTCAAGTCTAATGCCACAAATAGACTAAAACAGAAGACAGACTAAGATTATAAAGTTACAGGGGCTATAAAGCTGGTCAAGATAGCCAATATATAGAACAAGGTTAGGATTATTGGGTGAAGGATGACGCAGTAGTAAGCACTGCTGTCTCACGATGCTGAAATAGCTGGGGTGAAGTCCCAGAGAACTGAGGTGGACCTTCTAGTGAGCGGCACGGTAAACCAGTGGTTGGCACCGTCCCTCCACAGCGCCAGGATCCCAGGCTCGACCCCCAGCCCGGGCCACTGTCTGTGCGGAGCCCACACGCCCTCCCCGTGCATGCGTGGGCCCTCTCCGGGTGCTCCACCCCCCCCCCCCCACAAATCCCGAAAGACGCGCTGCCAGTTGTTGCCCACCCCTAATTTCGCTTGAGGTGGTGGAGCGACCATCTTGAACCTGCTGCAGTCCATGTGGTGTAGGTACACCCACCGTGCTGTTAGGGAGGAAGTTCCAGGATTTTGACCCAGCGTTGGAGACAGAACAGTAATAGATTTCCAAGTCAGGATGGTGAGAGACTTTGGCGGGAGCTTGCAGGTGGTGGGTTTCCCATGCACATGCTTCCCTTGTCCTTGGCGATACCGGCCTTGGGTTTGGAGGGCGCTGTTTCAGGAGTCTTGGTGAGTTGCTGCAGTGCATCTTGTACATGGTACGCACTGCGGCCACTGTGCAGGAATAAAATGATAAGATTGATGGATGCGGTGCCAATCAAGGGGGCTGCTTTGTCCTGGGTAATGTCGAGCTCCTCTAGTGTTCTTAGAGCTGTACTCACCCAGGCAAGTGGAGAGTATTCCATCACAATCCTGATTTGTGGATTGTGGACAGGCTTTGGGAGTCAGGAGATGAGTTACTCGCCTTAGAATTCCCTGTTCATGTGGTCAGAGTATTTACAGGGGTAGTCCAGCCTGGTTTCTGGGCTAAGGGCTCAGTTAGTCGATTCTCCATTTCCTGAAACACTCTGGGATAAACTGTGAAGAAAAGAAAAAAATTGCAGATGCCGGAAACCTGAACTAAAAACAGAAAATGCTGGATAAACTCAGTAGGTCTGGCAGCATTTGCGGAGAGAGACGGTTAATGGTTTGAGCGTTGAGGAAGAGTCAAATGGAAATTCTAACTCGGCTTCTCCCCGTGTCTGCGTGAGTTTCCTCCGGGTGCTCTGGTTTCCTCCCACAGTCCAAAGATCTGGAGGTTGGATTGACCATGGTCAAAGTGAGGGGTTACGGGGATAGGGTGGGGGAGTGGACCTAGGTAGATGCAGACTCAATGGGCCGAATGGCCTCCTTCTGCACTGTAGGAGTTCTGTGGATTCTACGGATTCATCAGCTTAGCTATTCATAAGCAAGATTATTGCAGTTGGATCACATCACTCAGAATAGGAAACAGACGCAGATGTGCATTCCATCACAGCTTCCCTAACGTAGACAAACGAGGATGATGAAATTAACCAGGCATATAAATCAAATGAAAAAAAACACACACATTATGGGGGGGGTGAATGAAAAAGTAAAACACAAGATGTAGTAAAATAGATTAAAGTATAGACCAGCTATACTGAACTAGTAATCCAGAGATCGTAGAACATAGAGTATAGAACATACAGTGCAGAAGGAGGCCATTCGGCCCATCGAGTCTGTACCGACCCACTTAAGCCCTCACTTCCACCCTTTCCCCGTAACCCAATAACCCCTCCTTTGGTCACTAAGGGCAATTTATCATGGCCAATCCACCTCACCGGCACGTCTTTGGACTGTGGGAGGAAACTGGAGCACCCGGAGGAAACCCACGCACACACGGGGAGAGCGTGCAGACTCCGTGCAGACTCCGCACAGACAGTGACCCAGCGGGGAATCGAACCTGGGACCCTGGCGCTGTGAAGCCACAGTGCTATCTACTTGTGCTCCCGACTAATACTCTGGAGACCAAGTTCCAATCCCACTCGTGGCAGCGCGGGGAACTTCAAATCAATTAATTAATAAATCTGGAATACAATGGTCCAGTCTCAGTGATAATTATGAGCCTCGCTGGATTGTCATCCAAACTCAAATGGTTCATTGTTCTTCAGGGGAGGAAATCTGCTGTCCTAACCTGGTCTGGCCTACATGTGGCTCCAGCCCCACAGCAACGGGGTTGGCTCCGATCCATCCTCTGAATTGCCCCAGCAGTCCACTCAGTTGTATGAAACTGCTGCAGGGAGCACTGTGGTTCGAGCAGGTGGCTCGTCACCATCTTCTCCAGGGCAGCTAGCGATGGGCAATAAATGCTGTCCTTGCGAGTGCTGCTCACAGGTGGAAATAAGGGAGTAACTCAGAACCGTGCGCGGTCTCTTTCTCTTTCAGGTGGGGAGAGAATACAGAGTTCAAAAGGCGTTATCTGAGGTGGGATTTCCTGTCCCAAAGCCTTTGCTGTTTGTCGATGACTGTTCCGTTATTGGCACTGACTTCTACGTGATGGAGCACGTGCAGGTATGTAGGACAGGAGCACGTGTTTTGGATTTTGGATTGGATTTTGTTCATTGTCACATGTATCGAGGTGCAGTGAAAAGTATTTTTCTGCGAGCAGCTCAGCAGATCATTAAGTACGTGAAAAGAAGGACTTCCGGTGGCGTTTGCGAGCGGGTCGGCCGCATCGAGAGGAGCTCCCGCTGGTGGCCACTATTTCCGGCCCTTTCGGGGGTTTCCCTGATTCTTTGCTTTACCCCTCCCGATTGTTGTCAGAGTCGCCGTCCCAGGCGTCAAGCGGGGCCGGTTTGAAAACCGGCGAGGAATCCCGCACGGGTGTCGGGCGGCTGGAGCTGACACATCGGGCCCAGTGCGCGTGGAGGTCGGAGCAGCGGGGGCGGAGCCAAACAGGTCGCGGCGGCAGGCCCGAAGCCAGGGCCCGATGTAGGTGAGATGTCCCACATCGGGTGGCTCCCGCTAGAATGTTGTGAGAAGACTGAAGTCCGATCCCAGGGGAATTCTTGAGGAATACAAAAAAGATGAGAAAGAAGTTTTAAAGAAACTTGGTGAAAGTTTTTTTTTGAAGGAAGAATTTTTTTTGTTTTCCTATAAATAAAAAGATTGACGAAGGAAAGAAGGGGGGAAAAAAGGAAAAATAATAAGTTGTTAAAGGATGCGAAAAGCAGCGTTGAAGAAGGGAGGAAACGCGGGCTCGCCGTTGAATGAGAGGACCAGCAAAAGCGCTGACAAGATGGCGGATACCAGACCGCACGGTGGGGCCGCACTGCTTACGGTGGAGAAGATGACCGAGGAGATGGCTGTGGAGCTGGAAAAGCAGTTTGCGAGTTACATGGAGGCTTTGAGGAAGGAGATGGCGGTCGCATTGAACTCACTGGAATTCGCCCCGGTGAGGGTAGCTATGGCAAAGGCATCGGCCGAGGTGAGAAAGCAGGGCGAGAAGGTGAAGGAAGTGGAGGAGGCTGTGTCGCAGCACAGCGACCAGTTCACCCTCGCTGGGGGACGAGCTGCGGAGGGTGGTGGAGGTCAACAGAGGACTCCTTGCGACGGTTCTATCTTATTTTAGTGAATGGTACGGGTTGGATTGTTGTTTCTGTTTTTTCTTTCACTGGGACTGGGTGGGAGGGGACGGTATACCTTGGCGGGGGAGCCACCCGCGCTAGCTAACCAAAATCGGCTAGTGAACGGAGAAGAGAGGAGGGCTGCGGACATTGGAGCCTGGTTAGCAGTTTCAATGGGCCTCCGAGGCGAGCAAGGGTGGTGGGGGGAAGGGATTGATGCCGGGAGATGTTTTTTCGGGAGGAAATGTGGGGGGATTTTTGGGAGGGGGTAGGGGTTCGATGTTAATAATGAATAGGGGTGAATCTGGCTCATGGGGCAGGGCCTGGTGGTATGATGGTGGATAAGAAGGGCGGGGGGGGTGGTGAGAGACCCCCATTTAGGATAGTCATGTGGAACGTGAGGGGCTTAGGAGGTCCGGTCATTTGTTTATGTGAACATGCGGGCTACTGTTTGGGGTTTGGTGGAAGGATGGGATCGCTGTTATTGATTTGGGGATTGACAAATTTGTTACTGATTATTGTTTATTGATGGTGGGTGTAAATTTGGGAGAAAATGTGAAAAAGGAGGCGAATAAAAAATATATTTTTTTAAAAAGTACATGAAAAGAAAGGGAAATAAAAGAAAATACATAACAGGGCAACACAAGGTACACAATGTAACTACATAGCATCGGGTGAAGCATACAGGGGTGTAGTGTTAATGAGATCAGTCCATAAAAGGTCGTTAAGGCGTCTGGTAACGGTGGGGAAGAAGCTGTTTTTGAGTCTGTACGTGCATGTTCTCAGACTTCTGTATCTCCTGCCCGATGGAAGAAGTTGGAAGAGTGAGTAAACCGGGTGGGAGGGGGTCTTTGGTTATGCTGCCCGCTTTCCCCAGGCAGCGGGAGGTGCAGAAGGAGGCAATGGATGACTCCCATTTTGAGAGAAACCCTTCACAGCTTAGCAAATGGTTCAAACAACTTTTAAGTTACAATATGCTTTTTATTTACAATGGCCTGGATCTCTCCCCCCCCCCCCCCCCCCCCCCCCCCCCCCAGCAGCGGCAGCCCGCTGTTTTACTTTATTTTGCTGTCCTAGAAAACAAATCTGGTTTAAGGTTAATTCATTCTTCCTCAACTTCAATTATTGAAATATTATGCCCCAAACCAGGCCTCAGCAGTGGCTAGGATACAGGACCAAAACCCCAATATTTTAGTTTTTTGTAAGACTCTGCAGAAAGAATGATTTGCTCCAGGAGTGATTGCATGAAAACATAGGGTTTTGTTATTTTCAAACAAAACTTTATTATGAAAACAATATTTCACACCCGAAAAGAACAGCGAACGATTGCCCAGAAACACTACTACTCAATTTCCCCATTAAACAGCAAGAAAATAAACATACAGCCTTTAATCTAGTTTAAAATCAGCAGGTATGGAATAATACTTTGCAGAACAGATTCTTGGCTCTGGTTTGAACCCTTTCAGACTCTGGCTGAATATCTTCAAATAGCTGCTTCAACTGGGTTGTTTCAGCCTCTTCCTTGTCTTCAGACTGGACTGCTCTGCTTTAAAATATTATTACACTTTTTTAAAAAACTATCCTACTGGGAAAGAAAATTGTCTTTACTTGTGGGCTCTGCGGTAGTCAGATCAGACCTCTTCAAAAGCCTTCTCAAACAAAATCTCTCTCTGAATCACTTAGCTCCCCCCCAGAAATGACATCACCTCCCCAAGCTGAAAAACCAATGAGTTCTCCAGGAACTGAAAGCACGTTATTTCCTCGGGGACAGTCCTCGTCAAACCACAGTGCGTTAGCCCAGACTGACAAACGCATTCCTCTCGGCCAATTTCACCTTCTGGCTCCTGAAAGCACGCAGGCCCTGCAAAATAGAATTCTTTAAAAAAAAAACATGACCACTGCAGTCAAACACGCTCTAACCCCAGGCTTTTAGCCCTTTAATTGATGGTAGCTGTAACCCACTATTCCCCAAATCCTCCATTGGTCACAGGAATTAACACTGGATGGCCAGCAGCTGTACCATTCTAGATGTGGAAACACTCAGTGTGGGGCTGGATCCGATTGCAGAAGCTGAGGCCCTCCTCCTAATAGGCAGGGAGGTCTGAGTGGAGATTTTATGGAGCCATTTAAAATGATGAAGTGTTCAGATAGAATAAATGGAAAGAAACGGTTTCCAATGGCTGGAGGATCGATTACAAGAGAGCAGAGGTCGAAGGTGATGAATCAAAGGGCAGAGGTGAGACAAGGAAAAACCTTTTCCTCAACGAGTGGTCAGAATTTGGAAATCGCTGCCTTAAGGGTGCTGGATGGCGATTCAACAGTATCTTCCAAACAGGAATTGGATGACTTCCTGAGGGAACAAAGAAAATTGCAGGTCTGCATGCGGAAAGATTCAGGAGAATGTGACTAATGGAATTGTTCTTTGGAAGAGGCTGCTGCAGATTGGATGGGCCAAATGGCCCCCTTCTGTTCTGCCCTATTCTATGAGTCTGTGACCTCCCTAACCTGGGGGAATTCCGAGACTGGAAATAAAAGTTCCAGGCTGCACGAGCTACCCTGTCTAATGAAATCAGTTTGGCCTAAGAGTTGCAATTTTGACACCGATTCCCTTTGTTATTTTTTTTTGACTGTTGTGTATTTATGATCCAGGGGCGGATATTCCGAGATTTGACCATTCCGGGTGTGAGTCCAGCAGAACGCGCATCCCTGTACTTTGCCATGATAGTAACGTTTGCTCGGCTTCACTGCACCGATTGGAAGGCCCTGGGACTGCAAGGTTATGGCAAAGAGCATGATTACGCCAAGAGACAGGTCTGTCTTCCAACTGAAAGTGTCTTTTGTTTGGAAACTTATGCATTTTAATCAGTTACTATAATTTTCCGAATATAGTGAACCGCCCAAAATATAATTTGCAACATGACTTCCATTGAAGGAAAATGAAACTGGCCGTATCACCGTATATAACACACGACCGTTTTCATACCCATATGGGAACAATGTAGAATGAAAACTTCACCGATTAGCTGCCGTTTAACACAGGTTCTTTAGTGACTCTTTCCTGGGTGAAGGTTTAGCGATGGTGACAACCCACGGCTGAAGTGGCCATTCTTAAGTGATGCTAAACAGTAAACTGCAACGGGCTATAGCTCAAACTCCTCTTGCCTTCAGTGACCCTACACACACGCACTTTTCAACAGTGTGTTGAATCCCAGCTAACCTCTGAGACTAAATGTGGACCCGATCACCCCCATCCCCGGCCCCAACTGGGATCAGTCAACATAATCAACATCCTAAGGGTTACCATTAGCCAGACACTGAACTGGACCTGCCATATAAATACTGTGGCTACAAGAGCAGGTCAGACGCTGGGAATTCTGCAGCGAGTAACTGACTTCCCAAAGTCTGTCCACCATCTACAAGGTGCAAGTCAGGAGTATGATGGAATATTCTCCACTTGCCTGGGTGAGTCTAGCTCCAACAACACTCAAAGGTATCTTGCGTTGCAGGATATTGACCCAGTGTCTGTAAAGGAACGGTAATACATTTCAGGATCCAAGATAAAGCAGCCAGCTTGATTGGCACCACATTCAGAAACACTCGCTCTCTCCACCCCCGATGCACAGTGGCAGCCGTGTCTAGCATCTACAAGAGGAACTGCAGGAACTCACCAAGGTTCCTGCGGCAGCACCTTCTGAACCCACGATCATTAGCATCTAAGGACAAAGGCAGCAGATACCTGGGAACACCACCACCTGGAAGTTCCCCTGCATCCACTCACCATCCTGACTTGGAAATATATCACCGTCCCTTCAGTGTCCCTGGATCAAAATCCTGGTACTCCCTCCCTAACAGCATTGTGAGGTAGACCCCGCATGGACTGCAGCAATTCAAGAGGGCAGCTCACCACCATCTTCTGAAGGGCAATTAGGGATGGACAATAAATGCTGGCCTAGCCAGTGACACCCATATCCTTGAATTAACAAAGAAGTATATAGATGGGCGGCATGTGGCGCAGTGGTTAGCACTGAAAAAATGAAAATGAAAATCGCTTATTGTCACAAGTAGGCTTCAATGAAGTTACTGTGAAAAGCCCCTAGTCGCCACATTCCGGCGCCTGTCCGGGGAGGCTGATACGGGAATCGAACCGTGCTGCTGGCCTGCTTGGTCTGCTTTAAAAGCCAGCGATTTAGCCCAGTGAGTTAAATCAGCCCCTAACTGCGGCGCTGAGGACCTGGGTTCGAATCCCGGCCCTGGGTCACTGTCCGTGTGGAGTTTGCACATTCTCCCCATGTCTGTGTGGGTTTCACCCCCCACAACCCAAAGATCTGCAGGTTAGGTGGATTGGTCACGCTAAATTGGCCCTTAATTGGGGAAAAACAAAATAATTGGGTACTTTAAATTTAAAAAAAAGTATATAGGTCAGTGAATCCAAATGTATATTCTGTGTGCCGGGCTTTTGTACATACTAACAGTGAGGGCATCAGATCCACCTTCATTGCAGTTATGGGAGAACACCAATTTTATATGATGTATTATTTCCTGTTGGCCCATACTCGGCAAGCTTTAACAATTATCAACCGAATGTTACTTTATTGCTGTTTTTGCTTTTGCTGTTTTCTGTGGCCATCTTCCCATTGAAGTGTTAAAATGGGGTCACAGTGGAAAAGAGTTTGGGAAGCACTGCCTGGGTAACACATTTCCCTGTCATTTGAGAATGGTGCACCGATGGCCTGTTTAAAAGTACAGTCGGAGCACAGGAAACAAACTGAATCTTCTCTCTCTCTGAACTCAGGTTTTAACATGGACGGCACAGTACAAGGCTGCAGTTACTGCTGACATTCCTGCCATGAACGAGCTAGCAGAGTGGCTGGCCAACAATCTGCCGGACAACGAACAGCAAGCAACGATAGTCCACGGCGACTTCCGGATTGAAAACTTAATATTTCACCCCACTGAGGTAACTCGGTGTGGGCAGCAGGGTAGCATAGTGGTTAGCATCAATGCTTCACAGCTCCAGGGTCCCAGGTTCGGTTCCCGGCTGGGTCACTGTCTGTGCGGAGTCTGCACGTCCTCCCCGTGTGTGCGTGGGTTTCCTCCGGGTGCTCCGGTTTCCTCCCACAGTCCAAAGATGTGTGGGTTAGGTGGATTGGCCATGCTAAATTGCCCGTAGTGTTCTAATAAGTAAGGTTAAGGGGAGGGGGGGTTGTTGGGTTACGGGTATAGGGTGGATACGTGAGTTTGAGTGGGGTGATCATTGCTCGGCACAACATCGAGGGCCGAAGGGCCTGTTCTGTGCTGTACTGTTCTAAATTCTAACTCCTGCTCTGCCCTTACCTTCAATGTGGCCCCTCAGAGGCCGGAGTTTCCAGGCCCCTCCCACCGATTGGGATCTTCCGGTCCGGTCGAAGTCAACCAAGGCTTGGAGGGCTCTCCACAGCCGGTTCCCCGCAGGGGGCTGGGAAACTCAGGCCATCGTGTCTGATTTAGCAAGTTTTGGAGTACTTCACGGTCCTCATTCTATCTCCAGTTATTCCGAGCATAATTGCCATATATCTGCGATTATTGAGGCTACATCTGGACCAGCTTTGGTCTCCCTACCCAGGGAAGGAGAGCCTTGCTCCAGAGTGTGCACGACAAAGGTTCAGTGGACTGATTACAGAGGGGATTGTCCTCTGAGGAAGAGTTAAGTAGGCGAGGCTGATATTGCCTTGAGCTTAGGAGAGTGAGAGGTGATCTTATTCATAAGTGCAACATTCTTAAGGTGTTGACAAGGTAGATGCTGAGAAAACGTTTGGCCTGGTTGGAGTGTTGAGAACACGGGGTCAACATTCTCGGGATGAGGAGAAATTTCTTCAATCAGAGGGTAAGGAATCTTTGGAATTCCCTACCTCGGAGAGCAGTGGCTACTCAAGTCACTGAGATCAAGACGGAGGTCGATAGGTTTTTGGGTAGTGTGAGAATTAAGGGATATGGGGACAGTGTGGGAAATTGGATTTGAGGTAGAAGATGTAACACCATCTTATTGAATGATGGAGTAGACTCGAAGGGCCGGATAATCTACTCCCCCCTTTTCTTGTGTTTTTACCGACGATCTTCTACATTCCCAAAGACAGAGGGACACCTACGCAGAATTTGCTCATTTTGGTCTTGAAACTTACTCATATAATGTGCGCATACATATATACACACACCGTTTGTGTTTAGTTGACTTGCTTAACCATAACAAGTTACGTGTTTAAACCCCAGGCTCGAGTCATTGCTGTGTTAGACTGGGAGCTCTCTACCATTGGAAATCCTATTGCGGACCTGGCCTATGCCTGCATGCCCTTTTATTGGCCCAGGGGAACGTCTTTTCCAGGACAGAATAGTGTTCTTCAGGATGTGAAGGGTAAGTTATTGTAGGAGCATTATATCCTCATACCGTTGAATAGTTTAGTTATATTTAGTTAGAGAGGCCCTGAAAATGGGCCATTTCTGTCAGCCTTGAACCTGAGAGAAGGTGCCCTGTTTTGCCAAACTCCGTGCAGTATTGGATTGGATTTGTTTATTGTCACGTGTACCGAGGTACAGTGAAAAGTATTTTTCTGTGAGCAGCTCAACGGATCATTAAGTACATGAAAAGAAATGGAAATAAAAGAAAATACATAATAGGGCAACACAAGGTACACCATGTAACTACATAAGCACCGGCATCGGATGAAGCATACAGGGTGTAGTGTTAATGAGGTCAGTCCATAAGAGGGTCATTTAGGAATCTGGTAACAGCGGGGAAGAAGCTGTTTTTGAGTCTGTTCATGCGTGTTCTCGGACTTCTGTATCTCCTGCCCGATGGAAGAAGTTGGAAGAGTGAGTAAGCCGGATGGGAGGCGTCTTTGATTATGCTGCCCGCTTTCCCCCGGCAGCGGGAGGTGTAGATTGAGTCAATGGATAAGAGGCAGGTTCGTGTGATGGACTGGGCTGTGTTCACGACTCACAATGTTGACCTCACTGTAAAATGCCTGATTCCCCCCCCCCCCCCCCCCCTTTCGTCTTTTGCATGAACAAATGTCAGGGAGGTAGTTGGCTGCCCCAAACCCAGAATATTTTTAGATTATTTGGGTCTTGTTACCCTGTGCGCCATCTCTGGTTGTGAGATGGGTGTGGTACGGGTGCCCAATGCTGCCACTAATCTGCCCAGCCAGAAGTGACACTAGCTGCGGGGGAAGGACAGCGAGGGTGGTGGGGGGGGGGGGGATCGTGGTTTGACATTGTGTGTGTGTGCTTGTGTTCGATTAGCTGCCATGCGTTGGTAATCCTGATTTGGAGGAGGTTGGGTGTATCGGGTGCGATTCTGCACAACAAAAGGTAAAGAATGGAGATCAAACAATTCAGATAGAAGTAGAGATCAGTCTGTAACAAGGCCTTTGAGTGGGAGTCGATGGAGGAATGTTTGCTTCAAGTTTCCCCGCTATCTTTATTTTGCAGGAATTCCAAGTTGCGAGGAGCTGATCGCTGTGTACAGACGTTGTCGAGGTCTGTCTACTCCTCTCCTCAACTGGAACTTCTTCCTGGCTCTGTCCTTTTTTAAAATTGCGTCCATAGTACAGGTAAGGATTTTGATCTGCAAAGGGGCTGAAGACGCGTCTTTGAGATACTGAAGTGAAAAGTCGGCCACTGAGAAAGAAACCTTCCCAGTCACAAAGACTGGGTCCTTGCTGATAATAAGCTGGGGCGGTTCCACCGTTTGGATCACCAGCTGTTGGCACGAAGGCCTGTGCTGCCACCAAGCCTCTGTTTCCCTCCACACTCGATCGAGGAGGGAGTTGGCGGCCCCAAACCCAGAATATTTCTTGATTATTTGGGACTTGTTACCCTGTGTGCCATTTCTGGTCAGGAGATGGAGATGGTATGGGTGCCCAATGCTGCCACTAGTCTGCCATCAATCCTAGTCTGAAAACGTCCCGTAGACGGATGCACCATAACGTCCTGGCTCTGCATCTCTTTTTTGATTTTCCCCTCCCCTGGGTAGTTGGGGAGATCCACTCAACATCTGGGCGGGCTCCAAGGTGATTTAGCAAGATGTGTCAGAGACAGCGGAATACTGAATTCCCTCGGCAAGTGGTGTGCTGACAGAAACTGCACGTGGGAAGCACTGAACGGCAGCTTAAAATGCCGACTGCTAAGCCCATGTGAATAATAGCCACTTGGCGAAGTTCCATGGAACCCCTACAGTGCAGAAGGAGGCCCTTTGGCCCATCGAATCTGCACTGACACTCGGAAAGAACACCCTACCCATGCCTACTCTATCCCCGTAACCCCACTTGAGCTGCACATCACATGAGGGTCAATTTGTCATGGCCAATCCACCTGACCTGCACATCTTTGGACCGTGGGAGGAAACGGGAGCACCCGGAGGAAACCCACGCAGACACGGGGAGAAAGTGCAAACTCCACGCAGTCACCCCGAGGCCCTAACCGAAGCTGGGCCCCTGGCACTGTGAGGCAACCGTGCTCACCACTGTGCTGCTGTGCCGATTCCTGGAGAATCGTCAGTCATGCAAATCAGTGAGGTCCCAGTCAGCAGAGTCGGGGAAAATAAACAATTAGCAAACAAAAACCAAACCGGTGTTCCCGTCCAGAGGTGGTAGGTGGGAGACGGAGGGGAAGTTTTGCGAGGCTTTCGCAGGATCAAAGCACTGTGCTGAACGAAACTGAACCCTGTCACTGCGGGAACAGAGAGGGACAGGGTCAACTTGAGGAAACGTTTCCCTGTAAAGTAAACCCCTTCTTGGGGGTACAGCATCTGAACCTGCACCTGAGCACAAAGCTGTCTGATCCAATCTGAACTGAACAGGCCGCAAGTGCATTCCTGACTTGCTAACACGGTGCAGGAGAGGCAACACAATACAACTCACATTATAATTCTCTTCCCGCTTGGAGTAGTGCTCGAAGGCCAACATTATAATTCTCTTCCCGCTTGGAGTAGTGCTCGAAGGCCAACCTGTTCCCAAAGCCGGTAATTCCTGGAAAAGTTCACTAGTCTGTCACCGGTGGTTTGTAGCTTGGAGTGAGCTACTCACTTCGAGTATGGCTGACCGGGAGTCTCACTCACCCTTACTGCCAGCCGTTGGAGTGTTTGGAAAGAGTTGCAGGTTGACCCACTCCGCCCGTTTGATCACGTTACGAATGCATTTCTCTCCACCAAGAATGTGCCGTACCTTAATTCCCACTTCCCTTGATACTTTCAAAAACAATCTTGTGGTTCGACTTCCCGTGAAGAACTGGTCAGGTGAATGAATAAAATGAAGTTAAATGAAAGGGCGAAGGGAGACTTGCATTTCTAAGGCTCTTTTCATGACCACCCGACCATCTCGAAGCCCTTTACAGCCAATAAAGTACTTTTTGAAGTGTAGCCAGTGTTTGTAATGGGGGAAAGGCAATTTGCGCACAGGCAGCTCCCACACTCAGCAGTGTGATAATGACCACATAGCCTGTTTTTCGTGATTTTGATTGAGGGATTAATATTGGCCAGGTCACCGGGGAGAACTCCCTTGCTCGTCTTCAAAACAGTGCCATGGGATCTTTACATCCACCTGAGAGGGCGAACGAGGTCTCAGTTCAGTATCTCATCCGGAAGACGGAGTGTGCTGTCAGCTGAACGACGGCTGTCACAGATACAGCGACAAAGTGACGCAGGAGACTGAGGGAAAGGATGAAAAATTCCAGGGGAAAATAATCTGCGGACAACAGCCCAGGAATGAAAATTGATGCAGGATTCGCCGAGAGGGGTGCCCTGGGGAGGGGGGGGGGGGGGGGGGGGGGGGACCTATACGACACCTATAGCTATCAGCAGTGTGCGCAGCTGCATGGCTGCTTTGCCAGCGGCGGCAATGGTGTTCCATGCCCACCCACCTCCGACCCCACAGCCCACCTCCTGGCCACACCTTGCCACTCTTTCCCCCCCCCCCCCCCCCCCCCCCCCCCCCCCCCCGGCCTTGGCTGAAGGCCCCCCTGGCCAGCAGCACGACTGTGTGAAAACTATGGTGACGTTGCACCCTTTCCATCCGCCTCTCTTTCCCTCAGTAGCCACGATGCCAGTTTCACAATTTTTTAAAAAGCTCAAGTGAACCGTGGCGTTGGGAACTCGGCCCATCGGAGACGGAGCATCGCGGAGGCCCTGGAGAATACTGGGTCAGGGCCGCTGATGATATGCAAACGGTGTTTACTGTTCCGGTACTCATTGACGCCGCTGTCGAGGTGACAAGAATCGTGATTTGGCGTCAAATTGACGCCCACTTCGATTTTGGCGTCGGAACCTATTCTCCACCCAATCGGGTTTCCCGATTTCAGCGTCAGCAAACGGGAGAATCCCCTCCCATGTTATCTCATCATTTACATGAATTCAAATGCTCCTTATTGCCAATAATCTTCCCTTCTTTGGTTCCCACTCCAGGGTGTGTATGCTCGATCCCTGCTCGGAAATGCCAGCGCCGAGAATGCACACTTGTATGGTGAAACCATAAAGCCTCTGGCGGAAGCTGGACTGCGAGTCTCAAATGGGTAAGTGGGCAGTTAGAGAACAACCTCAAACCATCACCTCAGTCAGCAGAGCATCAGCATTGGCAAACTGCGCACAGGATTTTAACTCTAGATTTCTCTTTTTGTAATCGTCTTGTTTCAATTTTCTTGCCAGTGATGAGGTTAACATTTCAGCGGCAAGTTTTGCTTTCGATTTGTAAACTTCATTATCTCAGCCTGGGCTGAACTTGCACCGTGTTGCCAAATTGACTTATTTGTGGGTAACTTTTTAAAAACTTTGTTCATGGGATGTGGGTGTCGCAGGCATTTATTGCCCATCCCTTGAGGGGGCAGTTAAGAGTCACCTTTGGGTCTGGAGTCACATTTAGGCCAGATCAGGTAAGGACGGCAGACTTCCTTCTCCAAAGGACATTGATGAACCAGATGGGTTTTTACGATAATCGGCAATGGTTTTTTGCTCATCATTCGCCTTTTAACTCCAGATTTTTATTGAATTCCAATTTCACCATCTGCAGTGGTGGGATTTGAACCTGGGTCCCCAGAGCATTAACCTGGGTCACTGGTTTGCTAGTCCATTGATAATACCGCTACACCACTGTCTCCCCACTACTACGCCACTGCTCACCTGATCCTGTACCTGAGCACAAAGCTGTCTAATCCGATCTGAACTGAACAGGCAGCAAGTGGATTCCTGACTTGCTAACACGTGTAGGAGAGACACCACAATACAACTCACGTTATTCACACCCAAGAATATTCCAATTCACTGAGGCAGACCTTCACCTGTTCCCATTGTTAGTAATTCCCGGAACAGTTCACTAGTCTGTCAGCGGAGGTTTATAGCTTTGAGAGAGGGCCACTTCACATCGAATATGGCTGACCAATATCTCTCGCCCTTTCCGCCAGCCATTGGCGTGTTTGGACTGATTTGCAGGTCGACACACTCGGCCTGTTTGATCGCGTTATGAACGCGCCTCCCTCCACCAAGATGGCATGGGTTAAAGATTGGCTAGCTAACAGGAAACAAAGGGGTGGCATAAATGAGCCTTTTTTGGAGTGCCACATGGGTCAGCGCTGGAACGCCAATGAAGGGACTGAAGGTAGGGTTGTTAAATTTGCTGACGACACAAAGATAGGTAGGATAGGAAGATGGGGGCCAGTTTAGCTCAGCTGGCTGGACCGTTGGTTCATGATGCAGAGCGAGGCCAGCAGCGTGGGTTCAATTCCCGTACCGGCTGAGGTTATTCATGAAGACCCCTTGCCCGAGATGTGGCGATCCTCCGGTTAAATCACCACCAGTCAGCTCTCCTCCCTCAAAGGGGAAAGCAGCCTGTGGTCATCAGGGACTATGGTGACTTTACCTTGAGGTATGAAAGTAAGTTGTGAAGAGGACGTAAGTAAGCTACAACGGGACACAGACAGGTTAAGCAAGTGGACAAGGCAAATATGAAAAGTCCCATTTTGGCAGGAAGAATAAAAAGGGAGCATATTATCTAAATGGTGACTCTGGGACTCGGGAGGTATCTGCGTGTCCTAGTGCATGAATCACAAAAGGTTAATATGCAGCTACAGCAAGTGATTAGGAAAGCAATTAAAATGTTATTTATTTTGAGGGGGAATTGAATAAGAAAGTAGGGAGGTTTGCTCCAGTTGGAGAGGACGTAGGTGGGACCACATTTGGAGTACTGTGTACAGTATTGGGCACCTTATTTAAGGAAAAATGTAAATGCGTTGGAAGCGGTTCAGAGAAGGTTTACTAATACCAAGAATGGTCAGGCTGTCTTATGAGGAAAGGTTAGGCCTCTATTCGTTGGGGTTTCGAAATGTAAGAGGCAACTTGATTGAAATCTTTTAAGATCCTGAGGGGTCTTCACAGGGTGGGTGTGGAGAGGATGTTTCCTCTTGTGGGAGAATCTAGAACGAGGGGTCACTGTTTAAAAATAAGGGGTCAGTCATTTGTGACAGAGATTAGGAGAATTTGTTTCTCTCAGAAGGGGGCGAGTCCCTGGGACTCTCTGCCTCAAAAGGCAGTGGAAGCAGAATCTTTGAATATTTTTAAGGCCGAGCGAACAGATTCTTGATTAACAAGGGGGTGAAAGGCTAACTGGGTCGGCGGGACGTGGGGAGGTTACAGTCCGGTCAGCCATGACTAGGCTCGAGGGGCTGAATGGCCTACTCCTCCTTATTCACATGTTTGTACGTTCATATCACGGCCACCTTCGCAGTTTCTCATCTCGAAAGATGCGGAAATCTGAAACAAAACCAGAAAATGCTGGACAATCTCCGCAGGCCTGGCAGCATCTGTGGAGAGAGAAGGGAGCTAACGCTTGGAGGCTGGATGACTCATCCGCTTGGACAAAGAGTCACCCAGACTCGAAACGTCAGCTTTGTTTCTCTCTCCACAGATGCTGTCAGATCAGCTGAGATTGCCCAGCATTTCCTGTTTTTGTCTGCAGTTTCTCATCTAGATTTATATTCTATTTGACCGGTTCTTACCCCTGTTAGATTCCTAATGTATTCCGATGGCAGGTTGCTTTGATTGCAGACAGCACAAAGACCAGTAAATGCTGCAACTTTTTTCTGTTTATGATAAATTGACAGACTGTCTCAGATAACGTTTGGAAAGGTAAAGTGATTGACTCTGGACTTCCAGCAGTGGGTCATGCTCAGTGGCATTGCAGGTTATTGAATTAGTGCAACAGTACAATTGCTGCCTCTCTGACCCATACGTCCCTCGGATGTGACTTCTTCCGACACATGGGGATTTTCTCAGTGTACGTCCACACTTTTCCAAGAATTGCCCAGCAGAGCAGCCTGGACTTTTCTCCGAGGACACAAAATTCCAGCTGCCCATTTTGCGATCCGCTTTTGTTCTCGGTTTGACTTGGCTACCAGCAGAATGAACTTTATCTCCCAGCATCCCTGCTGATGCTCATTACCAACTGAGATCTCTCTCGATTTCCTACTCTTTCAGAGAGGTGACTCATCCTAAATCGTGCCCTCTCTTCGATCTAGGAACACGGGTTTGTTTTCCATGACCAGAAGCTTGTTCCGGCCGTCCGTCGAGGGGCAGCGCGTCCTCGGGCAGCTGAAAGAGTTCATGGAGCAGCAGCTGTACCCAGCAGAGCAGGTACGGAACCCGACATTATCTCCCACAGGGTGAACGAATGGCAGAGCCTGGGGTCCACTCGCACCGTCAGAGGCTCCAGCCACAGTTTCAGGGGCGACACATGTAGAATCGTGGAAGAGGCCCAGTATAGATGGAGGCCATTCAGCCTAGTGCAGGGGTGGGAAAACTTTTCCGTGCAAGGGCCACATTCAGAAATTCACAATTTTAAAGGGCCGCATAGTATATTAATTAATAGTCCCGGTTGTAACCAATTAGCGTGCGGCATATACCTCAGCACTTCCCCCGGCGGCATCCTGCCTTTAGCCCTCTTTTTCTCTACTTTTCAAAAATGGCGCTTCACCCGGTTATGATTCTGGGCGCCTCATATAGAACATAGAACAGTACTCACGGGGGCCTCACGGTAGCATGGTGGTTAGCATCAATGCTTCACAGCTCCAGGGTCCCAGGTTCGATTCCCGGCTGGGTCACTGTCTGTGTGGAGTCTGCACGTCCTCCCCGTGTGTGCGTGGGTTTCCTCCGGGTGCTCCGGTTTCCTCCCACAGTCCAAAGATGTGCGGGTTAGGTGGATTGGCCATGCTAAATTGCCCGTAGTGTAAGGTTAATGGGGGGATTGTTGGGTTACGGGTATACGGGTTACGTGGGTTTAAGTAGGGTGATCATTGCTCGGCACAACATCGAGGGCCGAAGGGCCTGTTCTGTGCTGTACTGTTCTATGTTCTAGTACAGCACAGAACAGGCCCTTCGGCCCTCGATGTTGTGCCGAGCAATTATCACCCTACTCAAGTAAACGTATGCACCCTATACCAGTAACCCAACAGCCCCCCCCCCCCCCCCCCCCCCCCATTAACCGTATAACAAAAATATAAAAAATTTTTTTAAAAAATGTTATTTTTTATTTTTTATGACTTGATCTTGGTGGGCCGCATAAAGACCTTTGGCGGGCCGCATGCGGCCCGCGGGCCGTAGTTTGCCCACCCCTGGCCTAGTGTATCTGTGCTGACTCTCTGCCAGAGAACTCAGCTGGGCCTACTCTCCCCCTCTCCCCCCCCCCCCCCCACCAGAACTTTCCCCTACCCCTCCACCTGCCCTTCCCTCTGGCAGTACAGTTTACTCTTCGCCCAATATCTCTATTGAAAGCTGGCCCGGGTGATCAACTCCTCTTCCTAATTTTGATCTTCTAATAATTCTTCTCCGGCCATGCATTCCAGAAGAAGAGTTTCTTTTCCCTCGTGATGCCTTTATTTCTTTTGACAATCATTTTGCATCGATGACCTTTGTTTTGCGACCCTTCCGCCAACCGGAAGTTTCTCTCTCTCTCTATCTCCTCTGTCTAGACCCCTCAGCAGTTTGTACACCTCTCCCCTCAATCGTCTCTAAAGAGAGGAATTCCAGCTTCCCCCATCTATCCACACAACCCTCATCCTGAAAACCGTTCTCGTAAATGTTTCCCTGCAACCTCTCTGATGGCCACAATGACCATCAGCGTCTCCTGCTGCCCCTTAACGAGTCGCAGTGCGCAGGCCTGTGGCCTACGAGATGACCAGCTCCGGGATCCCTTCACCTGGGTCTGTGTGTCGTGGAAGGTCAACTGCTGATCCCTGAGTTCGGAAAACCTTGAGGGAAAGCAGCCGGAGACACTCCCCATATCCCGGACACACAGCGGGCCAGACCTCCCACACGACATGGGCATCGCACACTGAGAGATCCCAGCTCCCCCAGAAACAAATCCTTCAAACGTTCAATGACATCAAACGCACCAACTTTGCAGATTAAGTCGGTTTACCGCTTCTGTGGTGAAGATTTGCTGAGGCTGAGCGCTGCTCAAATTGTGCCGTTGGAAATTCATTGTGGGTATTTTGCTGTCTCGTTAAAAACCACACTCAATGAGGAAGGAAAAATACATCACCAGTGATGAGCAATGTAAAATCCCAGTTGCCGCGGTGTAGCACCATCTTGCCTCGAGGCACACGGACTATGCACAGATCAGCTCCTCTTGCTGGGGAGAGGGCTGGGAGAGGGATGGAGAGGGGGGCAGTGGGAGGCTATCCAGGGAATCAGTCCCAGGCACATGTGAGGAGCAGTGGGCTCTCAACAGTTCTTCAGCTCCTTGTAACGTAGCAGCGAAGGCTCGGCCTATTTCAGTTTGCTCTGGCCTGCTGTGATCTCCCACTTATTCAGCGGTCCTGCCATTTCCACTGTCGAGAGGGTGCGGGTGAATTGTCACTTTGGTTGATATGGGAGGAAGGCTGTGAAAAATTCCTTCAACGCGTGATGATCGTGGACTGTCCTAGTCGTTGGATGGTGCCGTATGAGGTCGGGTCCAGGGACACGGGTGATGTAGATCGCTGGACCTCGGGAGCAGTTTAAAAAAAAATTGATTAATTGACATGGGGGGTCACTGGCTCGGCCAGTATTTAGTGCCCAAACCTAATTGCCCTTGAACTTCAGAGGATATTTCAATAATCACATGTAGGCCAGACCAGGTAAGGGTGGCAGATTTCCATCCCTAAAGGGCATTAGTGAACCAGATGGGTTTTCATTAGACTTTTAATTCCCGATTTTTATTGAACTCAAATTTCACCATTTGCCGTGGTGGGATTTGAACCCGGGTCCCCAGAGCATTTCTCTGGGTCTGTAGATTACTAGTCCAGTAACAATACCACTATGCCGCCGTCAGTATGAGGTGACCAGCTCTTCCTGCCCTGCTGTGTATCTCAAGGTGAGAACAGCAGAGAGGAAGAATCCATCTCTCAATATGATGGAGCAATCGGGTGGAGCTGCGAGGCATCTGGATGTAGCCAAGTCCATTGACCCATCTCAGTGGCTTCTGTGGCTTCATAACATGAGGGACACTGCACCACTGCAGAGGCAGCGCTGCATCACCAGAGAGGCAGCACTGAGGGAGCACTGCACTACTGCAGAGGCACCACTGCAGAGGCAGCGCTGCATCACCAGAGAGGCAGCACTGAGGGAGCACTGGAGAGGCAGCACTGAGGGAGCACTGCACTACTGCAGAGGCACCACTGCAGAGGCAGCACTGAGGGAGCACTGCATCACCAGAGAGGCAGCACTGAGGGAGCACTGCACCACTCCAGAGGCATCACCAATGAGGGAGCACTGCATCACTGGAGAGGCACCACTGCATCACCAGAGAGACAGCACTGAGGGAGCACTGGAGAGGCAGCACTGAGGGAGCACTACACTACTGCAGAGGCACCACTGCAGAGGCAGCACTGGGGGAGCACTGCACTACTGCAGAGGCAGCACTGAGGGAGCACTGCATCATTGGTGAGGCAGCACTGAGGGAGCACTGCATCATTGGTGAGGCAGCACTGAGGGAGCACTGCATCACTGGAGAGGCAGCACTGAGGGAGCACAGCACCAAAGTCCCTCCCTAACAGCACGATGGGTGTACCTACATGGTGTAGACTGCAGCAGTTTATGCAGGCAGCATATCAAGGGGCAATTAACGGTGGGCAATAAATGCTGGGCTAGCCAGAGACGTCCACATCTAACAAATGATTTTTTTAAAGTTGAGACTTCAATCTTCCCTGGCCATCCTCACTCCATTATTGATTGTTGCTTCAGATTCTTTGACAGAAATTCACTGTTGTCTTATTAATCTCCATAGGTGGAATTTGTTTTGATTTCTGAGAGTAGATTTTACTCAACGGATCTGTGTGTAACGTGTACAAGACACAGCTGGCCACAAGGTGGCACTCAATGCACAGTCTCCTGTTTGCTCTCGATGTTTCAGGACTGCCTCTGAACTGGGTGGAATGTTACCATAGTTTGACAAAGGGGGCGTGATTCTCCGGCCTTGTTACGCACTCGCTCAAGCGAAACGAGGCCGGTGAATAGCGGGAGAGGCAGGAATGGGTGGACAGTCCGCCCTGTATGTTATGAAGCTTGATGAATAATCAACATTGTACACCGTATCTTTCCATCATTCAAACAATGTTTGTCTTTTATCCAGGAGGTTGCGGAGTTCTATGCTGGGAATGAACACTCAGCTCTCAGATGGCAGAAACCCCCCATTGTAGAGACATTGAAGGTAATGTGAAGCAATTTTTGTCCTTTGTGACTATTGTTGTGTTCCCTATGGAGACAAATAACATCAAAGAGTCAAACCTCCTACAAGACCACAATAGAAACAACCGGGTAGGCAAGTTTTCATTTCTGATCAGAACTTTTACTGTAGCAATCAAACCAAGATCAACATCGGTGAAATAAAAATTAACCGGCAAAGTGTGCTCAATACAAAAATATAAACAAAACTTTTTCTAGCTGATACAACAGGGCTAAATCTCACATGTGTCTCTGGCAACACGTGACACCACATGCAGTCCCCAAAGCTCTCACTTGAGAGTTGGACTGCTCTGTCACGCTGGGAATCCACAGGAAGTTTGCATGAACCACTTTTGCTCCCTCTGGTATCCATGGATACAGTTAACTCCAACATGGCACGCTTCTGTAGAACGTTTCGCTCTCGGGTCATGACAGACCTGATGGCGAAGATTTTGAACTCTCCTCCATTGAATCCCTCCCAATTACCCTGTTCCATGGTGTGGTTGGCTCTGTTAGAAACTGCTCTGCAGCACATTCCCGCAGTTTAATGCTTTTAGTTTTCTCCGCTGGCTTGTCCATTTCAGTTCTCTTTGCTGAACTGAAACATATCACTGCCTGACTTTCTCCACAGGCTGAAACCCCTTGACTTGGTTTCTTGGAAGTGACGCTACAGCCAGGAAAACCAATTAAGAAACCAGGACCTGGTCTCAAAAAATTAAAAATACAGACTTCGAAACAATTTCATGACACTGTGCCATTTGCGGAGTGTATTTATTGGCATGATTATCCAGTTTGTTTTGGAGCTTTCAACTGGAAATCTTTCCCCTCCCATCTTGATGACCACTCTGCTGGTCAAGAGCTCTTTTTAATTATTCATTCAATGTAGGTGCCACTGGCCAAGCCATTGCTAATCCCTAACTTCCCTTGGGAAGGTAGTGGTGAGTTCATCCATGCTAGGCGATTTCCGAGGTCTGTTAAAAGTTGGTTATCAGCCAGACTGAGTAAGAACAGTCTCCGCGAGCCGGGTGGAACATAAAAACTTTAAAAATAGAGACGTGGGGTAAGCCATCTGCCCCACCATTGGGATGATGGGTGGTCGTCACCTCAACCCATGGCTCATTGGGTAAGTGTGTCACCTCTGTCATTTTTTGTTTTTTATAAATTTAGATTACCCAATTATTTTTTCCAATTAAGGGGCAATTTAGTGTGGCCAATCCACCTACTCTGCACATTTTTGGGTTGTGGGGGTGAAACCCACGCAGACACAGGGAGAATGTGCAAACTCCACACAGACAGTGACCCAGAGCCGGGATCGAACCTGGGACCTCAGCGCCGTGAGGCGGTTGTGCTAACCACTAGGCCACCGTGCTGCCCCACCTCTGTCATTTTTAAACCCCACTCCAAGACCTAAACCCACAAATCAAGGCCGACACTCCAGTTGCTATGGTGAGGGAGCGTTGCACTGTTGGAAATCCCGTCTTGTGCATGAAACGTAAAACCGAGGCCCCGTCTACCTTCTAGGGGTGGATATTAAAGATCTCATGGCTTCTATTTTGAAGAACGGGAGTGGGGGGAGGCAATATTTATCCCAAAACCAATTGCACAAGAATCAGGAATCAGCTTGATTTAGCAGTGCTGTTTGCGGGATCTTGCTGTGCGCAAATTGCCGACCCAGGTTTCCTGCGTTCCAGCAGAGATTGCACTTCAGAATGGCACTGGGAATGTGAGACAGAGTAACACAGAGACTTGAGAAATTGGAGTTATGCAGGGTACGTCTAATAGAGGCGTTCAAAATCATGATGGGTTTTAATAATAATAATAATTGCTTATTGTCACAAGTCGGCTTCAATAAAGTTACTGTGAGAAGCACCTAGTCGCCACATTCCGGCGCCTGTTCGGGGAGGCCGGTACGGGAATTGAACCCATGCTGCTGGTCTTGTTCTGCATTACAAGCCAGCTGTTGAGCCCACTGAGCTTTTGATAGTATAATGATGCAGAGGAAGTTGACGGTAAACGTAAGATATATTTATTGACAAGGATCTGCATAACGCAGCAGCTCACTCCCAGTGCAATCCTAGCTGGGACGCCTTATCTACCAGGCCCTGATCTGGGCCTGCTTTTAACCTTTGCTTATACCGAGCCCCAGGTGTTAGGCCTCCACCCTCTACCTGGGGAGCTCGTACTCCACGGGTCCCAAGGGGGAGATCAACTAAGGTTTCCTCGCAGTCCTCATGGGGGGTTATGACAGAGTAAATTTTCCGGTGTCTGAAGGGCCAGAGGGCACCGATTTGTGGTGATTGGCAGAAGAAGAGAGGGGACAGGAAGAAAACGGTTCTTTACACAGCGAGTTGTTGTGATTGTGGAACACACTGCCTGAAAGGGATGGTGGAAAGAGATTAAATAATAACGCGCAAAAGCGAAGGAGGCCAATTCTTGTCGGGGTAAAATTTACAGGGCACTGGCAAAGGAGCTGGGATTTTTTTTTTAAAATTTAGATTACCCAATTATTTTTTCCAATTAAGGGGCAATTTAGCGTGGCCAATCCACCTACTCTGCACATTTTTTGGGTTGTGGGGGCGAAACCCATGCAGACACGGGGAGAATGTGCAAACTCCACACAGACAGTGACCCAGAGCCGGGATCGAACCTGGGACCTCAGTGCCGTGAGGCGGTTGTGCTAACCACTAGGCCACCGTGCTGCCCTGCAAAGGAGCAGGGATATGGGATTAATTGAAGAGCTCTACTGAAGAGCTGGCACCGAAAGGATGGACCGAACAGCCTCCTGCTGAGCTGTATCATTCTGTGACTCTTTGAAGTGTTTGAGGATTTGAACCTTTTTCTTTGTTTACTGTTTCTGGCAGCACAAAGCGAAAGCCTTAGGCCTCTGGAACCTCTTCCTGCCAGCAGTCAGTGGCCTGAGCCAGCTGGATTATGCTTTCATTGCTGAAGAAACTGGAAGATGCTTCTTTGCGCCAGAGATTTTCAACTGCCAGGCTCCAGGTAGATTGCCAGCAATGAAGGCACGGGCACCAACATTGAGTTTGCGTTTTAATTGCTGAATTTAATTGGTGCCCTTGCCACCGTTCGCTCAAGGACGGTGAGATTTAAATGAGAAGGAAAGTTGACAGGAACAAAAGTCCTGCTGTTAATATGACATCTTTGGCAGGGAAACCCGTCCCAGGGCACTTGGCGGTGATGTGAGGAACAAAGCACTAGATGCCAGGCCAGAGTGAGTGATGTTAGGAAGGGGGTGGTCAACAAGGTGGCTAGGGTTCGTTGACTGGGATCCAGTTTAGGACAGCCAGAACTGGGCAAACTGGACCGAGGGCAGGATTTTTCGGATGGTTGGGATTCCCACTGATCACTCCCAAGAACCCTGAATTGGCTTGAGATGGGATTTCCGCTGCTCGCTTGGGAGGAAGTTCCCCACCTCAAGAGAGCCACTGGCCAATCTGATTGGCTGGCAGCTTTGTAGCCCCAGCAGCGCCACCGGCAGCAGTGGCCAGGAGTGGGACTACAAGCAGCCCCCAGATTCTAAGTCCAGGACCAACGACATACTGGGATTCTAATGGAGCAAAGGGGTAATGGGGCCCAGGGATATGGGGAGAGGGGGTTTGGGTGTTTTTATGGAGAGGCCAGAGGTGGGAGGAGAAGCCACGATTTGGGGGTGAGGGCAGACCTTGTGCCCGATCTGGAAAGGAGGCTGGTGAAGGAGGTGCCCTCCTCTCCCAGATCGAAGCCCAAGCAGAGTGACCTGCTGGGTTCCCCCTACTCCTGAACTGCCCCTGCCAGCCTCAAAATTGTGGGTGGTCATTAATTGCCCAGTTCTCAAGGCTTCAATTGGGGAAAAGGCCGGTGGGAAGGCCTAAGCCTCACCTGTTTCATTGTGCAGTTGTGTACAGATCGGGACGGGTAGGAGGACGGTGGGAAGGTCATCCAGGGCATGTTATACCCCACTTCATGTAATTCCACTGGCAGGGGTGGGGGTGCAAAGATCTGCCTTTAGAATTGGCTGGGATCAGGCAGCAGAGTCTCAGATCAGCTGATAATTGTGGAGGAATGGTAGGAAAACACTTGTATAATCGAGTGGAGGTGAATCTGAGTAACTGAAGACAGTGGTATGGGTGGTAAGTGAGGAGACAGAGATGGAAATAGGCCATCTCTCTGGCGAGGATATCAGGTGTGAGGCACAGTCTGTTGGGGGGGAGGTTGGGGGGGCATTAAACAGGAGGCCTCAGTTGATAAGGGAGGAGGTGGCATCGGTAACCAGGGTGCGCAGCGTGATGGTACGGCCTTCCCAATACTCAGCTGGAGTTAATTGTAGTCCAGTCAAGGCTGGAATTAAGAAAAGGAGTTTGACAGCATGGAGACAATGGAAGGTAGTGTCATGTGAGAGTACCTTTAAGAAATGGGTGTTTATAAATGTCTGTAGTGAGAGTACCTTTAAGAAATGGGTGTTTAGAAATGGGTGTTTATAAATGTTTGTAGTGAGAGTACCTTTAAGAAATGGGTGTTTATAAATGGGTGTTTATAAATGTCTGTAGTGAGAGTAACTTTAAGAAATGGGTGTTTACTACTGCAGTGATGTCAGAGAGTGGGTGGAGCTGGGAAGTCTGTTGGCTTTTTACTTTTGTTTTTGAGCAGGCTGCAGGGTGTGTTTTAGTTTTGTTTTCAGTGTTGGAGCTGAAGCCAGACCAAGCAGGTGTACTGCTTTTCTCTCTGCCATCAAAAGACTATCTCTAGATCATTTGGTGAATTCAGAGTTATAAATGTTTTCAGTAGTGACTTTAACCTGATGTGCTTCTGTTAGAGGTGTTTTTTTTAAAGTAGTATGGATGTTAAAAGGAAAGCTTAAAGGATTACTTAGTGTTGTAGCCTTTGGGGGCTGTATTTGAATTGATGGTTGCTAAGATGTTCACTGTATGTTTTTTAAAAAGGTTAACTTGAGTTCATAGAATAAACATTGTTTTGCTTTAAAAAATACTTTTCCATTTCTGCTGTACCACACCTGTAGAGTAGGCCCGTGTGTGCCCCATACCACAGTCTATTAAAAGTTGTGGGTCAGGTGAACTCCATGATACACTTTGGGGTTCTCTAAACCCTGGCCCATAACAGTAGAGAGCAGCGGGAGAGTTTGAGCCAAGCTGACAGGGTCCTGGTCTCAACATTAAACTTCACCCAACAGAGGGAGAGTGCTGAGGGGTTTCAAAATGAAAGAAAACAAGGAATGCGTTCCCAACCAGGTTTACGCACCCCTGCCGCCATTTTTACAGTGATGGGTTTTGTATTGGCGACACACTTGATTAACATATTTAAGTCCGGTTCCCACAGTGTAGTTGGGAGCCTGATGTAAATAGGACAGCTCCTGCCTGGGTTTCTCTAGATACCTGACAGTGAAAGAAAGGTGGACGAAAATGGCTCAAGACGTGAAGTGACTTTTTCAGCACTCCTTGTGGGCCAAGAGGTGGCGACGTGCTCTCTCCACCCCTACCAGCCCCACTGCCGATCCTGGTATCTCTTCTCCCACTCTCCTACCCCAATCACCTACTCCCTCACCCCCTGAGCGACGGTGAGGGAAGCAAGGATGGATCCGAGTCAGTGTCACCGGGAATAATTGCCTGACCCTCAAATACTTCTCTTTCCCCCCCCACCCCCCAACCAACACTCAGTAACTGATCCATAAGGGTGGTGTGTGAACTGCCCATCGTCAAACAACATTGTAAGAAGTAGTAGAATTAAATTGCAGAATTAGGCAATTTTCCATCTGACCACTTGTCCACCTTCGCTTGTTTTGCAGACACGGGGAACATGGAGGTATTGCACTTGTACGGAACAGAAGAACAGAAGAAGAAATGGCTGGAGCCCTTGCTTAACGGAGAAATCCACTCCTGTTTCTGCATGACTGGTAATTAGATCAGCCCAGATCCATTCGGCTTTTGATCGTTTTCTGTTTTGAAACTCTTGTCCTTGTTTTCCGATCCCGACCTGACCCTCGCCCGCCCCAGCTCCGTACTCTCCACCAGCCCTCCGACCTCGGAGATATATGCACTCCTTTAATTCTGGCCTCTTGAACTTCAGCAAATCCAAATCACTCCCATCAGTGACGGCCACACTTTCAGCTGCTGACACCCCAAACTTTGGAATTCCCTCCCTCCCTCTCCTACATTAAAACATCCAGTTTCGATGAAGCTTTTGGTCATTTGCCTTAATTCCCTTGTGTCAAATTTATTTTTGGTGACACTCCTGTGACACCTTTTGGGACGTACTTCAATGTCAAAGCCGATATGTTAATGCAATTTGTCTATCGCCTCTGCTTAGAAAGCTGATGGCAGGGTGCCTATCCTGCCAACCTGTGCCAGTTTAGACGTTTGGACTGATGCCACTCACAGACAAATGATTGGAATATTCTGCACAGTGTGAACTGCTTCTGGAGTTGGGCAGCAGGGTAGCATGGTGGTTAGCATAAATGCTTCACAGCTCCAGGGTCCCAGGTTCGATTCCCGGCTGGGTCACTGTCTGTGTGGAGTCTGCACGTCCTCCCCCTGTGTGCGTGGGTTTCCTCCGGGTGCTCCGGTTTCCTCCCACAGTCCAAAGATGTGCGGGTTAGGTGGATTGGCCATGCTAAATTGCCCGTAGTGTCCTAATAAAAGTAAGGTTAAGGGGGGGTTGTTGGGTTACGGGTATAGGGTGGATACGTGGGTTTGAGTAGGGTGATCATGGCTCGGCACAACATTGAGGGCCGAAGGGCCTGTTCTGTGCTGTACTGTTCTATGTTCTATGTTCTATGTTCTCTGCCCGAAGGCCGGTCCGACCCACCGCGCCACAATCTCCACCTTGGGTAGGCCAAGGAGTCGGGTCCCGATCCATCCCAGCGGGAACGGGAATTGAACCCCCGTGAAGTTGGCGCCAGTCCGATCTGATCTGGCCGTCCAACCAACTGAGCCGGTCATCCCCACGGGGGACTCAAGTTGCCGTAGCAACATAAGCGATAACACGGGTGGTTACACGGATGTTGCAGTCTGGAGTGATGGACAGTGATGGTGGAGGCTCCCAGCGTTCTGTCCATCACACGGCTGGCCAGGAATCGACCCCGCCCTCGCCACCTGCTGTTGGTGTGTGTCGGAAGGATTTGAAGGTTGATATTCAACCTCTTGGCCGCATTATTAATGCACCTTCCTTGGCCGTCAGGTCCCGCAGTGGGACTGAGTTTCCGCGTCTGGGGCAGGGATGCTACGCACTGTTCCACCAGATTCCCAGAATGCAAATGGGAATGTCTGATTTGAGCAGTTGGTCACCGAGGCCCCTGATTGACGCTGTCAGCACCCTCCACCCCTATTGTTAAAGGCTGATGTTCATTTGGAAAGTTTAATTTCTGACCTTTGTTTTTCTGACGGACATCACAGAGCCAGACGTCGCTTCCAGTGATGCGACGAACATCGAGTGCAGCATTCACCGGGATGGAGAAAGCTACGTGATCATTGGCAAGAAGTGGTGGACCAGTGGTGAGTAACTGAGTTCTGGATGCTGCACGTTCCCCACCAATAGCAGCAGCGGCTGACCAGGGTCACCCGCACACCTGAACACAGTGCGGGTGGCTGCACGCTGCCATTGGTACGAGAGGCACCTATACTCTGACCAATCTCCGGGTTAAAGCTTACGAGGCTGGCATTAAGCCGGCCTGTTACTTTCATGCCAGTTGCCCTCCCAGATGGCAGTCCTGTTGCTAATGGCCCACTCGGTTGCTAAGACAATCAATTTGTATGTCAAAAAGCCAGCACAGGCACTGTGTCAATCCATACTGTTGCTGATGAAGAAAACATGTGTGTGGGGATTTTTTGCTGAAACCAGTTACTTTCACTGATGTTGGGTTTTCCCAAAACCTAACGGCTCAAAAGCGACCACCCCGCGTTTAATGTAGGATAGCTGCTGGAAAGGGCTGGCAGAAATGCAATGGGCTGAATGGCCTTCTCCGATGTCCTTGGTTAAAGATGTGGACCGGACTTCTTCGGGTGTTGGGATTTCTTTTCCCATTGCCCGCACACTCCTGTCCATGGGTATCCCGGCCGGGTGGTGTGGCTCCAGTGGGAAATTTGTTGACGAGCAGCAGGAAGAGGGATTCCCGCCGCTAGTGACCGGAGAATCCCGCCCGACATAAATGTTGAATGTCGATGAACTGGAAGCACTGATTTAACCGCGGATATTTGGGATGGGGAGGGGGTGGGGAGATTGTGTTATTCTGAGAATCAGGATGTTTTATGAACTACGCGACCTGAAGGGGAGACATCGTGGTAATGTCACTGGACTAGTAATCCAGAGGCCCAGGCTGCTGCTCATGGCCCAGCAAACCACTCACTTCAAGGGCACTTAGGAATGGGCAACAAATGCTCACGTTCTATGGTAGGCTGCATTTAAAAAAAAAAAGTCAAGGCTCAAACCAACCTCCGTGCCCGGCAAAGAAGAATGGTTGGCAAATGCCGGCTCAGACTTTCAAAGACCTTGACGCGTGGCGCTAAATTATCTGTGACTCACAACTGCACAGTTGACAACGACCATCGACTTAAGCCAGTGACTGGAGGACAGTACCCTCCTGTGCCTGAGAGGTGCCCTGTTTCAGGAGGGCGGCAACATTGTTTGTATATCCACGCGTGTGCTGTGCAGCAAAACCGCAACAAATTACGAACATGCGGAGGAGTATGAAAAGGAGGAGTAGGCCACTTGGCCCCTCTGATCGGCAGCCCTCCCAAAACGTGGCCGATGTTGATTTATTTCCTGACCCTGTGCCCAGTGTTGGCCATTTTTGCCCAGGCAGGTTCAGATCTACAAGGTGTCCCATGACCTCCTCTTGCCAATCGGCCAAACGATGTGATTATAATTGAATGGAAGACAAATTCACATGGAGATGCAGTAATGCAACCATGGAATAGATAGTGAGTCTCACAGAAATTATGTAAACAGGGGGTCAGCACAGAAGCAGACCATTCTGCTCAGCTGGACTTGTTAAGGTAATGTTGCCATAGTCCCAGATGACCATCGGCTGCTTTCCCCTTTGAGGGGGAGAGCTGACTGGTGGTGATTTAACCTGAGGATCACCACACCTCAGGCAAGGGACAAGATTGAGAAGGCCATTTCTTGTTTTTTATTTTTTTTTAAAGAGTACCCAATTCAATTTTTCCAATTAAGGGGAAATTTAGCATGGCCAATCCACCTAGCCTGCACATCTTTGGGTTGTTGGGTGAAACCCACACAA